>NW_027362363.1:65000-70000 GCF_039654945.1 Dendrobates tinctorius | reverse complement strand
GGGGCGTGGGGGGCCTTTGCGGCGCCACCGTCTGGCTTAGACCTGCCTCAATCGCGGGGGGTCCTCGACCGACCAGCGGACAGGCGCGAGGATTGGGAGAGGGGGTTTGGCCGTCGGGGTCCGCCGCGGCTCCGGCACAAGCCCCAGCGACGCAGAGGTCGCGCGGGGCGTAGTCGGCCTGGCCGTATCGGCGTCGCCCTCCAGCGTAGTCCCTACACCCGGCTCTTGCCCGTCCTCAAAGGGATGCCCGAGCGGCTTTTCCTCCCAGGGCTGTTCCCCCGCCTGGCGGGAACACGGGGGGGTGCGCAGGGCAGCGTTCTGCCGTACTCCCTTCACCTCTCGCCCCATTCAAATCGCTCCCTTCTCCATCTTCCCCTCGCTCGGGGGGCGTTCGCTCTCTCGCTCTCCCTCTCCCTTCCGAGCCGCCTCGGAGGACGACGTACGAGGAGCGGAAGGCGATGGCGAGTCGGGTGGGGGCACACCGCGCAGTGAGAACCCCCCCTCGCCTGCCTCCACAGCTCTGTCATCCCCCCCACTAACGTAGGGGCTCGGGAAAGACTAGTGGCGCGGAGCTCGGCAGCGGCGTGGAAACGCCACCCACCGCCGCCGCTCTCGCTGGTGCCCGCCGCGGAGGCCGCCCTTCGGGCGATGCGTGGCACGGACCTCCGCGGGCAGGGCTGCGCATCTGGAACTTCGAAAAGGGCCGCCCTTGCTAACACTGTGCTTCCCCACGCGGGGAGCGATTCGGACGGCTGGCCCCCACGCCGGGGTGGGTGGGCGCCCCGCCGTTCGCCCGCGTGGGTCGTCAGACCACTGTTCATCGTTCGGTGCGATTCAAACTTCCCACAGCTCGGCCGCCTCCGTCCTCGAACGGGAGGTGACGGCCGGCGTGCGCGCCCAAAGATAGGTGGTGGAAGCCCGGGGGTACAGGAGGAAGGACACCGCTCACCGTAAACCGACGCGAGCTCCAAAGCCCGGGTCGAGCGAGCAGCACCACCTCCCCACCCGGGAGCGCCGTGCCAGATCGATCGGAGGATAAGACCGCTCTGAGAGGACATGGACGAGAGGGGCGTCCGCCTTCCGGAGCCCCCCCTTTCGGACGAGGACTCCGGATTTGCCCCCCGAAAGCCATCACCTCCAGAGAACCAGGGACCGCCGAGGGAGGGTCTGGTCAGGCTTGGGTACCCCAGCATTGCCTCTCTCGCTTGGGATGCACGATCGGCAAAAGTCCCTCTCGGAGCTGTGGAAGTTCGGTCTCAGCCGGAGTGCGCAACTTCCAGACGAGAGGGACCACATGCCAAGTCGCCTACCCAAGTCGGGGAACCAGAGAAACAACTGCTTTCTATCGGGGTAGAGAGACGACACTCTCTCAAGTACATTCTGCCAGAGGTGCGCATTCCTATGTATTTGCATTGCGGGACAACGTCCCCACTTTAAGGGGACGAAGTCGGAACTGTACCCGGCCTCAAGTCACTGTAGGGCGGATGCGGCACCTAGAAAATTCCTCATTCCGGTTCTTTTTCACTTAGTCGTTTTTTTTTTTGGCAAGAATGTACCCCAGGATGGCCAAAAAGCCAAAGCCAGGGACTGAGAACCATCGAGCATGCTCTGAGGGGACATAGTCAGAGGGGGCGTCCGCCTTCCAGAGCCCTCCTTCCCACGAGGACTCCAGATTTGCCCCCCCCCCCCTGACAACAGCCATCGCCTCCAGAGAACCAGGGACCACCGAGGGAGGGTCTGGTCGAAGCTCAGGTACCCAGGATAGCTTCTCCGGCTTGGGCATGGACCGCCAGACAAAGCCGCGGACCATGAACCATCCAGCCTGCTCTGAGGGGACATAGTCAGAGGGGGCGTCCGCCTTCAAGAGCCCTCCTTCCCACGAGGACTCCAGATTTGCCCCCCTGACAGCCATCACCTCCAGAGAACCAGGGACCGCCGAGGGAGGGTCTGGTCAAAGCTCACGTACCCCAGGAGAGCTTCTCCGGCTTGGGCACAGACCGCCAGACAAAGCCGCGGACCATGAACCATCCAGCCGGCTCTGAGGGGACATGGTCAGAAGGGGCGTCCGCCTTCTAGAGCCCAAACTCGGCCACGGACTCCAGATTTGCCCCCCTGAATGCCATCACCCTTCAGAAGACCAGGGACCACCGAGGGAGGGTCTGGTCAGGCTCAGGTACCCCAGGATCGCCTCTCTCACTTGGGACGCACGACCAGCAAAAGTCCCTCCTGGAGCCGTGGAAGTTCAGTCTCGGCCGTATTTTGCAACTTCCACGACAAGAGGGACCACCTTCTAAGTCGCCTACCCGAGCCAGAGAACCATAGGAACAACCGCCATACATCGGGGTAGAGAGAGCCCACTCTCTCCTATATTCTCCCGCAGGTGCGCATTACTATGTATTTGCATTGCGGGACAATGTACTTCAATGAGCGGGACAAAGTCGGAAATGTATCCGACCTCCTGGAACTGTGCGGCTGCTACAGCAGTCAGAAATTCCCCATTCCGGTTCTTTTTCACTTGGATTTTTTTTTTTGCAATTTTTTGCCTAAAACGTATTCCTCCAACATGTACTAGCTCATGACACTTGAAATTTTTGAGCCAATTGATAATAACAGCTTTTTAGAGCTCAAAAACAAAAAAAATTTGAGCGAACAAAAAATGTTCGAAAATGACCTCAGCTCCTGGAACTGTTTTCGGTACACCTCCAGAGAGGCTCCCCTGCCTGGAAGTCTGTCACTGCTCAGCTCGAAATTTTTCTAAGTCCCAAAATTGGTTTTTCATCCAAAATTCAACTTTCTGCCCAGGATCCACAAACTTTAAACCCAGTTGGGGGACCCTCCCTGGGGGCCCTACAACATACTGAAGCCCCCCTGTGGTGGAAGTAGGGGAATTTACTTATTTTTACACAAAATCACAAAATTCCATTTTTTGTTCGCAAAACACTTTTTTGTCCTCAAGAAACTTTTTTGTCCTCAAAACACTTTTTTGTCCTCGAGAAACTTTTTTGTCCTCAAGAAACTTTTTTGTCCTCAAAACACTTTTTTGTCCTCAAAACTCAATTTCTTCCATAATTCGACTTTCCCCCAAAAAACCACACATTCTACCCTCATGGGAGGCACTCTCCCTCGGGTCCCCACATCATATTGACGCCCCAGAGCGGTGGGAGAAGGGGAAATCTGATTTTTGCACAAAAATCCAAAAATCGCTCTAAGTCCAAAAATCCTGAAAATTTTTCTAAGTCCCAACGGTACTTTCTGAAAAGTGTACCCAGGCCCCTGGAAGCCTCCTAGGTACACCTCCTGAGACTCCCCCCTTCCTGGAAGTCTGACACATCTCGAAATTTTTCTAAGTCCCAAAAACTGGTTTTTGCTCCATAATTCGACTTTCCCCCCAAAAGCCACACATTCTACCCTCATGGGAGGCACTCTCCCTCGGGTCCCCACATCATATTGACGCCCCAGAGCGGTGGGAGAAGGGGAAATTCGATTTTTGATCAAAAATCCAAAAATCGCTCTAAGTCCAAAAATCCTGAAAATTTTTCTAAGTCCCAACGGTACTTTCTGAAAAGTGTACCCAGGCCCCTGGAAGCCTCCTAGGTACACCTCCCGAGGCGCCCCCTTCCTGGAAGTCTGTCACATCTCGAAATTTTTCTAAGTCCCAAAAAATGGTTTTTGCTCCATAATTCGACTTTCCCCCCAAAAGTCACACATTCTACCCTCATGGGAGGCACTCTCCCTCGGGTCCCCACTTCATATTGACGCCCCAGAGCGGTGGGAGAAGGGAAAATTCGATTTTTGCACAAAAATCCAAAAATCGCTCTAAGTCCAAAAATCTTGAAAATTTTTCTAAGTCCCAACGGTACTTTCTGAAAAGTGTACCCAGGCCCCTGGAAGCCTCCTAGGTACACCTCCCGAGGCGCCCCCTTCCTGGAAGTCTGACACATCTCGGAATTTTTTCTAAGTCCCCAAAAATGGTTTTTGCTCCATAATTCGACTTTCCCCCCAAAAGTCACACATTCTACCCTCATGGGAGGCACTCTCCCTCGGGTCCCCACTTCATATTGACGCCCCAGAGCGGTGGGAGAAGGGAAAATTCGATTTTTGCACAAAAATCCAAAAATCGCTCTAAGTCCAAAAATCTTGAAAATTTTTCTAAGTCCCAACGGTACTTTCTGAAAAGTGTACCCAGGCCCCTGGAAGCCTCCTAGGTACACCTCCCGAGGCGCCCCCTTCCTGGAAGTCTGACACATCTCGGAATTTTTTCTAAGTCCCCAAAAATGGTTTTTGCTCCATAATTCGACTTTCCCCCCAAAAGTCACACATTCTACCCTCATGGGAGGCACTCTCCCTCGGGTCCCCACTTCATATTGACGCCCCAGAGCGGTGGGAGAAGGGAAAATTCGATATTTGCACAAAAATCCAAAAATCGCTCTAAGTCCAAAAATCTTGAAAATTTTTCTAAGTCCCAACGGTACTTTCTGAAAAGTGTACCCAGGCCCCTGGAAGCCTCCTAGGTACACCTCCCGAGGCGCCCCCTTCCTGGAAGTCTGACACATCTCGGAATTTTTTCTAAGTCCCCAAAAATGGTTTTTGCTCCATAATTCGACTTTCCCCCCAAAAGTCACACATTCTACCCTCATGGGAGGCACTCTCCCTCGGGTCCCCACTTCATATTGACGCCCCAGAGCGGTGGGAGAAGGGAAAATTCGATTTTTGCACAAAAATCCAAAAATCGCTCTAAGTCCAAAAATCTTGAAAATTTTTCTAAGTCCCAACGGTACTTTCTGAAAAGTGTACCCAGGCCCCTGGAAGCCTCCTAGGTACACCTCCCGAGGCGCCCCCTTCCTGGAAGTCTGACACATCTCGGAATTTTTTCTAAGTCCCCAAAAATGGTTTTTGCTCCATAATTCGACTTTCCCCCCAAAAGTCACACATTCTACCCTCATGGGAGGCACTCTCCCTCGGGTCCCCACTTCATATTGACGCCCCAGAGCGGTGGGAGA
>NW_027362363.1:52500-55000 GCF_039654945.1 Dendrobates tinctorius | reverse complement strand
CCATCACCTCCAGAGAACCAGGGACCGCCGAGGGAGGGTCTGGTCAGGCTTGGGTACCCCAGCATTGCCTCTCTCGCTTGGGATGCACGATCGGCAAAAGTCCCTCTCGGAGCTGTGGAAGTTCGGTCTCAGCCGGAGTGCGCAACTTCCAGACGAGAGGGACCACATGCCAAGTCGCCTACCCAAGTCGGGGAACCAGAGAAACAACTGCTTTCTATCGGGGTAGAGAGACGACACTCTCTCAAGTACATTCTGCCAGAGGTGCGCATTCCTATGTATTTGCATTGCGGGACAACGTCCCCACTTTAAGGGGACGAAGTCGGAACTGTACCCGGCCTCAAGTCACTGTAGGGCGGATGCGGCACCTAGAAAATTCCTCATTCCGGTTCTTTTTCACTTAGTCGTTTTTTTTTTTGGCAAGAATGTACCCCAGGATGGCCAAAAAGCCAAAGCCAGGGACTGAGAACCATCGAGCATGCTCTGAGGGGACATAGTCAGAGGGGGCGTCCGCCTTCCAGAGCCCTCCTTCCCACGAGGACTCCAGATTTGCCCCCCCCCCCTGACAACAGCCATCGCCTCCAGAGAACCAGGGACCACCGAGGGAGGGTCTGGTCGAAGCTCAGGTACCCAGGATAGCTTCTCCGGCTTGGGCATGGACCGCCAGACAAAGCCGCGGACCATGAACCATCCAGCCTGCTCTGAGGGGACATAGTCAGAGGGGGCGTCCGCCTTCAAGAGCCCTCCTTCCCACGAGGACTCCAGATTTGCCCCCCTGACAGCCATCACCTCCAGAGAACCAGGGACCGCCGAGGGAGGGTCTGGTCAAAGCTCACGTACCCCAGGAGAGCTTCTCCGGCTTGGGCACAGACCGCCAGACAAAGCCGCGGACCATGAACCATCCAGCCGGCTCTGAGGGGACATGGTCAGAAGGGGCGTCCGCCTTCTAGAGCCCAAACTCGGCCACGGACTCCAGATTTGCCCCCCTGAATGCCATCACCCTTCAGAAGACCAGGGACCACCGAGGGAGGGTCTGGTCAGGCTCAGGTACCCCAGGATCGCCTCTCTCACTTGGGACGCACGACCAGCAAAAGTCCCTCCTGGAGCCGTGGAAGTTCAGTCTCGGCCGTATTTTGCAACTTCCACGACAAGAGGGACCACCTTCTAAGTCGCCTACCCGAGCCAGAGAACCATAGGAACAACCGCCATACATCGGGGTAGAGAGAGCCCACTCTCTCCTATATTCTCCCGCAGGTGCGCATTACTATGTATTTGCATTGCGGGACAATGTACTTCAATGAGCGGGACAAAGTCGGAAATGTATCCGACCTCCTGGAACTGTGCGGCTGCTACAGCAGTCAGAAATTCCCCATTCCGGTTCTTTTTCACTTGGATTTTTTTTTTTGCAATTTTTTGCCTAAAACGTATTCCTCCAACATGTACTAGCTCATGACACTTGAAATTTTTGAGCCAATTGATAATAACAGCTTTTTAGAGCTCAAAAACAAAAAAAATTTGAGCGAACAAAAAATGTTCGAAAATGACCTCAGCTCCTGGAACTGTTTTCGGTACACCTCCAGAGAGGCTCCCCTGCCTGGAAGTCTGTCACTGCTCAGCTCGAAATTTTTCTAAGTCCCAAAATTCGGTTTTTCATCCAAAATTCAACTTTCTGCCCAGGATCCACAAACTTTAAACCCAGTTGGGGGACCCTCCCTGGGGGCCCTACAACATACTGAAGCCCCCCTGTGGTGGAAGTAGGGGAATTTACTTATTTTTACACAAAATCACAAAATTCCATTTTTTGTTCGCAAAACACTTTTTTGTCCTCAAGAAACTTTTTTGTCCTCAAAACACTTTTTTGTCCTCGAGAAACTTTTTTGTCCTCAAGAAACTTTTTTGTCCTCAAAACACTTTTTTGTCCTCAAAACTCAATTTCTTCCATAATTCGACTTTCCCCCAAAAAACCACACATTCTACCCTCATGGGAGGCACTCTCCCTCGGGTCCCCACATCATATTGACGCCCCAGAGCGGTGGGAGAAGGGGAAATCTGATTTTTGCACAAAAATCCAAAAATCGCTCTAAGTCCAAAAATCCTGAAAATTTTTCTAAGTCCCAACGGTACTTTCTGAAAAGTGTACCCAGGCCCCTGGAAGCCTCCTAGGTACACCTCCTGAGACTCCCCCCTTCCTGGAAGTCTGACACATCTCGAAATTTTTCTAAGTCCCAAAAACTGGTTTTTGCTCCATAATTCGACTTTCCCCCCAAAAGCCACACATTCTACCCTCATGGGAGGCACTCTCCCTCGGGTCCCCACATCATATTGACGCCCCAGAGCGGTGGGAGAAGGGGAAATTCGATTTTTGATCAAAAATCCAAAAATCGCTCTAAGTCCAAAAATCCTGAAAATTTTTCTAAGTCCCAACGGTACTTTCTGAAAAGTGTACCCAGGCCCCTGGAAGCCTCCTAGGTACACCTCCCGAGGCGCCCCCTTCCTGGAAGTC
>NW_027362363.1:37500-40000 GCF_039654945.1 Dendrobates tinctorius | reverse complement strand
GTCAAAGCTCACGTACCCCAGGAGAGCTTCTCCGGCTTGGGCACAGACCGCCAGACAAAGCCGCGGACCATGAACCATCCAGCCGGCTCTGAGGGGACATGGTCAGAAGGGGCGTCCGCCTTCTAGAGCCCAAACTCGGCCACGGACTCCAGATTTGCCCCCCTGAATGCCATCACCCTTCAGAAGACCAGGGACCACCGAGGGAGGGTCTGGTCAGGCTCAGGTACCCCAGGATCGCCTCTCTCACTTGGGACGCACGACCAGCAAAAGTCCCTCCTGGAGCCGTGGAAGTTCAGTCTCGGCCGTATTTTGCAACTTCCACGACAAGAGGGACCACCTTCTAAGTCGCCTACCCGAGCCAGAGAACCATAGGAACAACCGCCATACATCGGGGTAGAGAGAGCCCACTCTCTCCTATATTCTCCCGCAGGTGCGCATTACTATGTATTTGCATTGCGGGACAATGTACTTCAATGAGCGGGACAAAGTCGGAAATGTATCCGACCTCCTGGAACTGTGCGGCTGCTACAGCAGTCAGAAATTCCCCATTCCGGTTCTTTTTCACTTGGATTTTTTTTTTTGCAATTTTTTGCCTAAAACGTATTCCTCCAACATGTACTAGCTCATGACACTTGAAATTTTTGAGCCAATTGATAATAACAGCTTTTTAGAGCTCAAAAACAAAAAAAATTTGAGCGAACAAAAAATGTTCGAAAATGACCTCAGCTCCTGGAACTGTTTTCGGTACACCTCCAGAGAGGCTCCCCTGCCTGGAAGTCTGTCACTGCTCAGCTCGAAATTTTTCTAAGTCCCAAAATTCGGTTTTTCATCCAAAATTCAACTTTCTGCCCAGGATCCACAAACTTTAAACCCAGTTGGGGGACCCTCCCTGGGGGCCCTACAACATACTGAAGCCCCCCTGTGGTGGAAGTAGGGGAATTTACTTATTTTTACACAAAATCACAAAATTCCATTTTTTGTTCGCAAAACACTTTTTTGTCCTCAAGAAACTTTTTTGTCCTCAAAACACTTTTTTGTCCTCGAGAAACTTTTTTGTCCTCAAGAAACTTTTTTGTCCTCAAAACACTTTTTTGTCCTCAAAACTCAATTTCTTCCATAATTCGACTTTCCCCCAAAAAACCACACATTCTACCCTCATGGGAGGCACTCTCCCTCGGGTCCCCACATCATATTGACGCCCCAGAGCGGTGGGAGAAGGGGAAATCTGATTTTTGCACAAAAATCCAAAAATCGCTCTAAGTCCAAAAATCCTGAAAATTTTTCTAAGTCCCAACGGTACTTTCTGAAAAGTGTACCCAGGCCCCTGGAAGCCTCCTAGGTACACCTCCTGAGACTCCCCCCTTCCTGGAAGTCTGACACATCTCGAAATTTTTCTAAGTCCCAAAAACTGGTTTTTGCTCCATAATTCGACTTTCCCCCCAAAAGCCACACATTCTACCCTCATGGGAGGCACTCTCCCTCGGGTCCCCACATCATAGTGACGCCACAGAGCGGTGGGAGAAGGGGAAATTCGATTTTTGATCAAAATCCAAAAATCGCTCTAAGTCCAAAAATCCTGAAAATTTTTCTAAGTCCCAACGGTACTTTCTGAAAAGTGTACCCAGGCCCCTGGAAGCCTCCTAGGTACACCTCCGAGGCGCCCCTTCCTGGAAGTCCTGTCACATCTCGAAATTTTTCTAAGTCCCAAAAAATGGTTTTTGCTCCATAATTCGACTTTCCCCCAAAAGTCACACATTCTACCCTCATGGGAGGCACTCTCCTCGGGTCCCCACTTCATATTGACGCCCCAGAGCGGTGGGAGAAGGGAAAATTCGATTTTTGCACAAAAATCCAAAAATCGCTCTAAGTCCAAAAATCTTGAAAATTTTTCTAAGTCCAACGGTACTTTCTGAAAAGTGTACCCAGGCCCCTGGAAGCCTCCTAGGTACACCTCCCGAGGCGCCCCTTCCTGGAAGTCTGACACATCTCGGAATTTTTTCTAAGTCCCCAAAAATCGGTTTTTGCTCCATATTCGACTTTTCCACCCCAAAAGTCACACATTCTACCCTCATGGGAGGCACTCTCCTCGGGTCCCCACTTCATATTGACGCCCAGAGCGGTGGGAGAAGGGAAAATTCAGATTTTTGCACACAAAAATGAAAAAATCGCTCTAAGTCCAAAAATCTTGAAAATTTTCTAAGTCCCAACGGTACTTTTGAAAAGTGTACCCAGGCCCCTGGAAGCCTCCTAGGTACACTCCCGAGGCGCCCCCTTCCTGGAAGTCTGCACATCTCGGAATTTTTTCTAAGTCCCAAAATGGTTTTTGCTCCATAATTCGACTTTCCCCCAAAAGTCACACATTCTACCCTCATGGAGGCACTCTCCCTCGGGTCCCCACTTCATATTGACGCCCCAGAGCGGTGGGAGAAGGGAAAATTCGATATTTGCACAAAAATCAAAAATCGCTCTAGTCCAAAAATCTTGAAAATTTTTCTAAGTC
>NW_027362363.1:22500-27500 GCF_039654945.1 Dendrobates tinctorius | reverse complement strand
TGTTCCCCCGCCTGGCGGGAACACGGGGGGGTGCGCAGGGCAGCGTTCTGCCGTACTCCCTTCACCTCTCGCCCCATTCAAATCGCTCCCTTCTCCATCTTCCCCTCGCTCGGGGGGCGTTCGCTCTCTCGCTCTCCCTCTCCCTTCCGAGCCGCCTCGGAGGACGACGTACGAGGAGCGGAAGGCGATGGCGAGTCGGGTGGGGGCACACCGCGCAGTGAGAACCCCCCCTCGCCTGCCTCCACAGCTCTGTCATCCCCCCCACTAACGTAGGGGCTCGGGAAAGACTAGTGGCGCGGAGCTCGGCAGCGGCGTGGAAACGCCACCCACCGCCGCCGCTCTCGCTGGTGCCCGCCGCGGAGGCCGCCCTTCGGGCGATGCGTGGCACGGACCTCCGCGGGCAGGGCTGCGCATCTGGAACTTCGAAAAGGGCCGCCCTTGCTAACACTGTGCTTCCCCACGCGGGGAGCGATTCGGACGGCTGGCCCCCACGCCGGGGTGGGTGGGCGCCCCGCCGTTCGCCCGCGTGGGTCGTCAGACCACTGTTCATCGTTCGGTGCGATTCAAACTTCCCACAGCTCGGCCGCCTCCGTCCTCGAACGGGAGGTGACGGCCGGCGTGCGCGCCCAAAGATAGGTGGTGGAAGCCCGGGGGTACAGGAGGAAGGACACCGCTCACCGTAAACCGACGCGAGCTCCAAAGCCCGGGTCGAGCGAGCAGCACCACCTCCCCACCCGGGAGCGCCGTGCCAGATCGATCGGAGGATAAGACCGCTCTGAGAGGACATGGACGAGAGGGGCGTCCGCCTTCCGGAGCCCCCCCTTTCGGACGAGGACTCCGGATTTGCCCCCCGAAAGCCATCACCTCCAGAGAACCAGGGACCGCCGAGGGAGGGTCTGGTCAGGCTTGGGTACCCCAGCATTGCCTCTCTCGCTTGGGATGCACGATCGGCAAAAGTCCCTCTCGGAGCTGTGGAAGTTCGGTCTCAGCCGGAGTGCGCAACTTCCAGACGAGAGGGACCACATGCCAAGTCGCCTACCCAAGTCGGGGAACCAGAGAAACAACTGCTTTCTATCGGGGTAGAGAGACGACACTCTCTCAAGTACATTCTGCCAGAGGTGCGCATTCCTATGTATTTGCATTGCGGGACAACGTCCCCACTTTAAGGGGACGAAGTCGGAACTGTACCCGGCCTCAAGTCACTGTAGGGCGGATGCGGCACCTAGAAAATTCCTCATTCCGGTTCTTTTTCACTTAGTCGTTTTTTTTTTTGGCAAGAATGTACCCCAGGATGGCCAAAAAGCCAAAGCCAGGGACTGAGAACCATCGAGCATGCTCTGAGGGGACATAGTCAGAGGGGGCGTCCGCCTTCCAGAGCCCTCCTTCCCACGAGGACTCCAGATTTGCCCCCCCCCCCCTGACAACAGCCATCGCCTCCAGAGAACCAGGGACCACCGAGGGAGGGTCTGGTCGAAGCTCAGGTACCCAGGATAGCTTCTCCGGCTTGGGCATGGACCGCCAGACAAAGCCGCGGACCATGAACCATCCAGCCTGCTCTGAGGGGACATAGTCAGAGGGGGCGTCCGCCTTCAAGAGCCCTCCTTCCCACGAGGACTCCAGATTTGCCCCCCTGACAGCCATCACCTCCAGAGAACCAGGGACCGCCGAGGGAGGGTCTGGTCAAAGCTCACGTACCCCAGGACAGCTTCTCCGGCTTGGGCACAGACCGCCAGACAAAGCCGCGGACCATGAACCATCCAGCCGGCTCTGAGGGGACATGGTCAGAAGGGGCGTCCGCCTTCTAGAGCCCAAACTCGGCCACGGACTCCAGATTTGCCCCCCTGAATGCCATCACCCTTCAGAAGACCAGGGACCACCGAGGGAGGGTCTGGTCAGGCTCAGGTACCCCAGGATCGCCTCTCTCACTTGGGACGCACGACCAGCAAAAGTCCCTCCTGGAGCCGTGGAAGTTCAGTCTCGGCCGTATTTTGCAACTTCCACGACAAGAGGGACCACCTTCTAAGTCGCCTACCCGAGCCAGAGAACCATAGGAACAACCGCCATACATCGGGGTAGAGAGAGCCCACTCTCTCCTATATTCTCCCGCAGGTGCGCATTACTATGTATTTGCATTGCGGGACAATGTACTTCAATGAGCGGGACAAAGTCGGAAATGTATCCGACCTCCTGGAACTGTGCGGCTGCTACAGCAGTCAGAAATTCCCCATTCCGGTTCTTTTTCACTTGGATTTTTTTTTTTGCAATTTTTTGCCTAAAACGTATTCCTCCAACATGTACTAGCTCATGACACTTGAAATTTTTGAGCCAATTGATAATAACAGCTTTTTAGAGCTCAAAAACAAAAAAAATTTGAGCGAACAAAAAATGTTCGAAAATGACCTCAGCTCCTGGAACTGTTTTCGGTACACCTCCAGAGAGGCTCCCCTGCCTGGAAGTCTGTCACTGCTCAGCTCGAAATTTTTCTAAGTCCCAAAATTCGGTTTTTCATCCAAAATTCAACTTTCTGCCCAGGATCCACAAACTTTAAACCCAGTTGGGGGACCCTCCCTGGGGGCCCTACAACATACTGAAGCCCCCCTGTGGTGGAAGTAGGGGAATTTACTTATTTTTACACAAAATCACAAAATTCCATTTTTTGTTCGCAAAACACTTTTTTGTCCTCAAGAAACTTTTTTGTCCTCAAAACACTTTTTTGTCCTCGAGAAACTTTTTTGTCCTCAAGAAACTTTTTTGTCCTCAAAACACTTTTTTGTCCTCAAAACTCAATTTCTTCCATAATTCGACTTTCCCCCAAAAAACCACACATTCTACCCTCATGGGAGGCACTCTCCCTCGGGTCCCCACATCATATTGACGCCCCAGAGCGGTGGGAGAAGGGGAAATCTGATTTTTGCACAAAAATCCAAAAATCGCTCTAAGTCCAAAAATCCTGAAAATTTTTCTAAGTCCCAACGGTACTTTCTGAAAAGTGTACCCAGGCCCCTGGAAGCCTCCTAGGTACACCTCCTGAGACTCCCCCCTTCCTGGAAGTCTGACACATCTCGAAATTTTTCTAAGTCCCAAAAACTGGTTTTTGCTCCATAATTCGACTTTCCCCCCAAAAGCCACACATTCTACCCTCATGGGAGGCACTCTCCCTCGGGTCCCCACATCATATTGACGCCCCAGAGCGGTGGGAGAAGGGGAAATTCGATTTTTGATCAAAAATCCAAAAATCGCTCTAAGTCCAAAAATCCTGAAAATTTTTCTAAGTCCCAACGGTACTTTCTGAAAAGTGTACCCAGGCCCCTGGAAGCCTCCTAGGTACACCTCCCGAGGCGCCCCCTTCCTGGAAGTCTGTCACATCTCGAAATTTTTCTAAGTCCCAAAAAATGGTTTTTGCTCCATAATTCGACTTTCCCCCCAAAAGTCACACATTCTACCCTCATGGGAGGCACTCTCCCTCGGGTCCCCACTTCATATTGACGCCCCAGAGCGGTGGGAGAAGGGAAAATTCGATTTTTGCACAAAAATCCAAAAATCGCTCTAAGTCCAAAAATCTTGAAAATTTTTCTAAGTCCCAACGGTACTTTCTGAAAAGTGTACCCAGGCCCCTGGAAGCCTCCTAGGTACACCTCCCGAGGCGCCCCCTTCCTGGAAGTCTGACACATCTCGGAATTTTTTCTAAGTCCCCAAAAATGGTTTTTGCTCCATAATTCGACTTTCCCCCCAAAAGTCACACATTCTACCCTCATGGGAGGCACTCTCCCTCGGGTCCCCACTTCATATTGACGCCCCAGAGCGGTGGGAGAAGGGAAAATTCGATTTTTGCACAAAAATCCAAAAATCGCTCTAAGTCCAAAAATCTTGAAAATTTTTCTAAGTCCCAACGGTACTTTCTGAAAAGTGTACCCAGGCCCCTGGAAGCCTCCTAGGTACACCTCCCGAGGCGCCCCCTTCCTGGAAGTCTGACACATCTCGGAATTTTTTCTAAGTCCCCAAAAATGGTTTTTGCTCCATAATTCGACTTTCCCCCCAAAAGTCACACATTCTACCCTCATGGGAGGCACTCTCCCTCGGGTCCCCACTTCATATTGACGCCCCAGAGCGGTGGGAGAAGGGAAAATTCGATATTTGCACAAAAATCCAAAAATCGCTCTAAGTCCAAAAATCTTGAAAATTTTTCTAAGTCCCAACGGTACTTTCTGAAAAGTGTACCCAGGCCCCTGGAAGCCTCCTAGGTACACCTCCCGAGGCGCCCCCTTCCTGGAAGTCTGACACATCTCGGAATTTTTTCTAAGTCCCCAAAAATGGTTTTTGCTCCATAATTCGACTTTCCCCCCAAAAGTCACACATTCTACCCTCATGGGAGGCACTCTCCCTCGGGTCCCCACTTCATATTGACGCCCCAGAGCGGTGGGAGAAGGGAAAATTCGATTTTTGCACAAAAATCCAAAAATCGCTCTAAGTCCAAAAATCTTGAAAATTTTTCTAAGTCCCAACGGTACTTTCTGAAAAGTGTACCCAGGCCCCTGGAAGCCTCCTAGGTACACCTCCCGAGGCGCCCCCTTCCTGGAAGTCTGACACATCTCGGAATTTTTTCTAAGTCCCCAAAAATGGTTTTTGCTCCATAATTCGACTTTCCCCCCAAAAGTCACACATTCTACCCTCATGGGAGGCACTCTCCCTCGGGTCCCCACTTCATATTGACGCCCCAGAGCGGTGGGAGAAGGGAAAATTCGATTTTTGCACAAAAATCCAAAAATCGCTCTAAGTCCAAAAATCTTGAAAATTTTTCTAAGTCCCAACGGTACTTTCTGAAAAGTGTACCCAGGCCCCTGGAAGCCTCCTAGGTACACCTCCCGAGGCGCCCCCTTCCTGGAAGTCTGTCACATCTCGAAATTTTTCTAAGTCCCAAAAAATGGTTTTTGCTCCATAATTCGACTTTCCCCCCAAAAGTCACACATTCTACCCTCATGGGAGGCACTCTCCCTCGGGTC
>NW_027362363.1:10000-12500 GCF_039654945.1 Dendrobates tinctorius | reverse complement strand
GACGAGAGGGGCGTCCGCCTTCCGGAGCCCCCCCTTTCGGACGAGGACTCCGGATTTGCCCCCCGAAAGCCATCACCTCCAGAGAACCAGGGACCGCCGAGGGAGGGTCTGGTCAGGCTTGGGTACCCCAGCATTGCCTCTCTCGCTTGGGATGCACGATCGGCAAAAGTCCCTCTCGGAGCTGTGGAAGTTCGGTCTCAGCCGGAGTGCGCAACTTCCAGACGAGAGGGACCACATGCCAAGTCGCCTACCCAAGTCGGGGAACCAGAGAAACAACTGCTTTCTATCGGGGTAGAGAGACGACACTCTCTCAAGTACATTCTGCCAGAGGTGCGCATTCCTATGTATTTGCATTGCGGGACAACGTCCCCACTTTAAGGGGACGAAGTCGGAACTGTACCCGGCCTCAAGTCACTGTAGGGCGGATGCGGCACCTAGAAAATTCCTCATTCCGGTTCTTTTTCACTTAGTCGTTTTTTTTTTTGGCAAGAATGTACCCCAGGATGGCCAAAAAGCCAAAGCCAGGGACTGAGAACCATCGAGCATGCTCTGAGGGGACATAGTCAGAGGGGGCGTCCGCCTTCCAGAGCCCTCCTTCCCACGAGGACTCCAGATTTGCCCCCCCCCCCCTGACAACAGCCATCGCCTCCAGAGAACCAGGGACCACCGAGGGAGGGTCTGGTCGAAGCTCAGGTACCCAGGATAGCTTCTCCGGCTTGGGCATGGACCGCCAGACAAAGCCGCGGACCATGAACCATCCAGCCTGCTCTGAGGGGACATAGTCAGAGGGGGCGTCCGCCTTCAAGAGCCCTCCTTCCCACGAGGACTCCAGATTTGCCCCCCTGACAGCCATCACCTCCAGAGAACCAGGGACCGCCGAGGGAGGGTCTGGTCAAAGCTCACGTACCCCAGGAGAGCTTCTCCGGCTTGGGCACAGACCGCCAGACAAAGCCGCGGACCATGAACCATCCAGCCGGCTCTGAGGGGACATGGTCAGAAGGGGCGTCCGCCTTCTAGAGCCCAAACTCGGCCACGGACTCCAGATTTGCCCCCCTGAATGCCATCACCCTTCAGAAGACCAGGGACCACCGAGGGAGGGTCTGGTCAGGCTCAGGTACCCCAGGATCGCCTCTCTCACTTGGGACGCACGACCAGCAAAAGTCCCTCCTGGAGCCGTGGAAGTTCAGTCTCGGCCGTATTTTGCAACTTCCACGACAAGAGGGACCACCTTCTAAGTCGCCTACCCGAGCCAGAGAACCATAGGAACAACCGCCATACATCGGGGTAGAGAGAGCCCACTCTCTCCTATATTCTCCCGCAGGTGCGCATTACTATGTATTTGCATTGCGGGACAATGTACTTCAATGAGCGGGACAAAGTCGGAAATGTATCCGACCTCCTGGAACTGTGCGGCTGCTACAGCAGTCAGAAATTCCCCATTCCGGTTCTTTTTCACTTGGATTTTTTTTTTTGCAATTTTTTGCCTAAAACGTATTCCTCCAACATGTACTAGCTCATGACACTTGAAATTTTTGAGCCAATTGATAATAACAGCTTTTTAGAGCTCAAAAACAAAAAAAATTTGAGCGAACAAAAAATGTTCGAAAATGACCTCAGCTCCTGGAACTGTTTTCGGTACACCTCCAGAGAGGCTCCCCTGCCTGGAAGTCTGTCACTGCTCAGCTCGAAATTTTTCTAAGTCCCAAAATTCGGTTTTTCATCCAAAATTCAACTTTCTGCCCAGGATCCACAAACTTTAAACCCAGTTGGGGGACCCTCCCTGGGGGCCCTACAACATACTGAAGCCCCCCTGTGGTGGAAGTAGGGGAATTTACTTATTTTTACACAAAATCACAAAATTCCATTTTTTGTTCGCAAAACACTTTTTTGTCCTCAAGAAACTTTTTTGTCCTCAAAACACTTTTTTGTCCTCGAGAAACTTTTTTGTCCTCAAGAAACTTTTTTGTCCTCAAAACACTTTTTTGTCCTCAAAACTCAATTTCTTCCATAATTCGACTTTCCCCCAAAAAACCACACATTCTACCCTCATGGGAGGCACTCTCCCTCGGGTCCCCACATCATATTGACGCCCCAGAGCGGTGGGAGAAGGGGAAATCTGATTTTTGCACAAAAATCCAAAAATCGCTCTAAGTCCAAAAATCCTGAAAATTTTTCTAAGTCCCAACGGTACTTTCTGAAAAGTGTACCCAGGCCCCTGGAAGCCTCCTAGGTACACCTCCTGAGACTCCCCCCTTCCTGGAAGTCTGACACATCTCGAAATTTTTCTAAGTCCCAAAAACTGGTTTTTGCTCCATAATTCGACTTTCCCCCCAAAAGCCACACATTCTACCCTCATGGGAGGCACTCTCCCTCGGGTCCCCACATCATATTGACGCCCCAGAGCGGTGGGAGAAGGGGAAATTCGATTTTTGATCAAAAATCCAAAAATCGCTCTAAGTCCAAAAATCCTGAAAATTTTTCTAAGTCCCAACGGTACTTT
>NW_027362362.1:0-32719 GCF_039654945.1 Dendrobates tinctorius | reverse complement strand
ATTTATTGATGGGCTAAATATTGATTTTTTTTTTTATTTTTTTTATAATTTTTTAAAAATATTTTTACAATTATTTTTTTTTATGTAATTCAACCTTTTACACTCTTTCCCACTGTGGAACACTCATTTTGTGCAGGCTTATCGCTTCTATAACATGAAGATCTGCATGCTATAGAAGCTGTCAGCGCTGCAGCTCTATACACTAACCTGAGAGACTTCCTGGTAATCACTGCACATGACAGAAAGTCTCTCAGTTCTGGAGACCTGGATGTCATCATAATGACATCGGGTCTCCATGGCAGTGATCGGGACAATGCATCATGCCGCGGGGTCTCCGATCCAAAGGCAGAGGTGCTGAGAACCCCTGTAACGGCTCCAGAAGGCTGCGATCATATTTGATCACGGTCTTACAGGGGTTAAAGTGCCAGGAACAATCTGTGACTGCTCCTGGCACTTAGTCCCGTGTGTCAGCTGTAAGAATCAGCTGACTCCCGGCCGCAATCGACTGCACACCCCCCGTGTGCGCGGCCGATCGCTAATGACGTGCTATTCCGTCCATGGGAACTAAGTCCCAGGTCACATGGACGGAATAGTACGTATAATGGCAGAGAGGGGTTAAATTAGCTGTTGGTTACTACTGTGTTAGCATCCACTTCAATGATGAGATTATTTTGAGATTACTGTGTTTTCATTGGAAAGGTTGAAACGGGTTGGACACAGTCCTAGAAACCCTAAATGCACTTGCCATTCTGCCATGACTACTCACCACCACTTACAGTGTGTAGCATGCAGCAGCCAGCAATTATTAGATTGCTGCACTCTAAACTCTTTAAGTAGTTATGTGCAATGTCAGAGGAAAAGTGGAGCTTAGCACACAACTCTGGGCTGTAGTAAAATTGTAGAGGTGATAAACCGCAGGCCAATCCGCAGGTAAAACTGCAGGTCATTTTACCTGCGGTTCTGCAGATACAAATCCGCAGACCAATCCGCAGCGTGTGCACATAGCCTTACTCTAGTATATTATTTCATGTATCTGACAGTTTTGTGTAAGTTTCAGCATTTGACTCATTGTAGACAAGAAAATACAAAGAGCAGATCCTAGTGCCAGGAAAAAATGGAACAAAATGAACTATTGCACCTATTAATTTTATAATCTCTTAAAAGCCTTTACTAATTCCAATAATAAACATATAAATGTAATCATAAATCATTAACCTCTTTGCAAAATGTCAAATGATTGGGGCGCACTGATACGTTGTCATGATTGCTGGGGTCTGCTGATGATTCTGGAGCTCCTAGTTATAATACTCCAGTGAACTCGCCAAGTGATTTCTGCTATACATAGCAGTGCTGAAGCAAGTCTCCTAAATAAGGTAAAAAGTTAAAAAAAAATCGCAAGTTCAAATCACCCCACTTTAGCCCCATTGAAAAGAACACAATTACAAAAAAAACACATTTGATATTGCTGCATTCAGAAATGTCTTATATATCAAAATATAAAATAAATTATTCCGATCGGCAAACGGCGGACTGAAAGAAAAATCGAAACGTCAGAATTATGTTTTTTTGGCCACTGCAGCATTGCAATAAAATTCAATAACAGGTGTTGAAAACATTGTTTCTTCCGCAAAATGGTATCCATAAAAATGTCAGCTCTGGGCACATAAGATGAAGCCTCAGCCAACCCCAGATGACAAAAAATTGAAAACATTATGAGTCTCAGAAAATGCAAACAAAAACAATTTTTTTTAATGCAAATTTCCCAATTTTTTTCACCACCTAACAAACATGTGTTTACAAGTGTGTGTATGTGTATATATATATATATATATATATATATATATATATAATATTTTTTTAATTTATCTACATACTCACTTTGACCTCGATAATCATATTGGCTTGTCAGTTTTACCACATAGTGAACATGGTATATAAAACCTCAAATAATGCTCTGGATCCTACTTTTGGCAGGAACTCTCTACCTAGAGTGATATGAGATCATGGACTGTTGAAAGTGAGCAGTGGGAAAGGTCAGAAAGATGAGCTGTAAGGTTAGTATGGTTTCAATTTAAACTTTTGCTGGCCGTTTACATTTTCAGGCAGATCTTTGTTCCATTCCCACTGTCTGGTTCTCCACATCTTCATCGCGTCTCTAGCATGGTGTTCACTTTAGGCCAGGGTTTTCACCCATGAGTAGGTCTAGAGCATATGCAGTAAACTACTTTGCTTGCTCAAGTTCATTACGCAAACACTGGGACCTACTTGCAACCAGAAGCCCTGACCTAGTGTGAAAACTGGGTCTGAGGAGCAATTTGACAGCGGCTTGTGGAAAAGAACATCAGGCAGGTAGAGGCAATGTGGCCAGAGAGGTGAGCTCGAAGGATAATAATAAGAATAAGGATTTTCTTTATCCTTGCATCTTACATTTATTATGCGCTGGGGTCTGGAGAGATCATAAAGCATTATAAGGCATTATATAAAAAAACCTGGTAAGATGCATGCTAACAGGCAAATTTGGATTTGCCCTAATACACTCATCTCTAATCAATGACCTCATTGTTGCTTTTTACAGAGTTAGTTTTGTCTACATTATTTCCCCTTTTTATATGTAAATTTAATGTTTCTAACTGTAATCTTGCTTTGTATACCCCTCTCCACTCATTACCTTTATGCTTTCTGTCTTTCCCACCTTCCCACCTTTTCCACTTCATCCACCTTTTGTATACTTTTCCCAAAAAACCAGAAAACACTTTAGAGAAAAGCAACCAAAAAGAGTGAGTATATAAATGTTTACTACTACAATATTTTGTTCAGTACCTTTAAAATCTATTAGAATGGAATATAATGTAGATTTTATGATGACCGTTTACCCAATCCATAACAAAAAAATCGGAATATTGACACTTTATTGAATTGTTTCTAAAAAAAGTTTTCTTATTTTTCCTATAGCAAACAATGAATTCCTCTAGAGGTTATTACTTTGCCATTTCTAATTTTCCACACTGACAGCTGTACCAATATTTTGTTTATGTAATGTCTCAAGACAAATATCCAAGTCTATAAAATCAGCAAGCGAACTGTATTTTAAACATAATTGGTTTTGCTGGTTTTCACACTCTCCATTATTTGAGCAAGTGTTGACGCACAGTATCCTTCCTTCCTTCCTCATCTTTATTCAGTATTTTTCCAAACAATACTTGGGTAATATTTATGCATGCACTGTACTGCAAAAAGTGTGAATCGAATTCCAAAGTGTTATATCTAAAATAATTGAAAGTAGCAAAGACATGTATACTATTTGCATAGTTAGCAAAATTCTTAGAATATTGTAAATTTTTAAAAACAAAGAGTAAGACAGTTGAAAATGTTGCAACCACTAAAAAATAAAATATAGTAAATGCTTACTGTTGGACATTAATAGGTCTAAAATGTTATGCTAACTTTTTCAATTTTTTTTATAACAGAGCTCTTAACTACCTGTCAGCCTTTTGCACTAATTGATCACCCTCACTGTCACAAAGTTTTCTCTAATATCTAATCTGTATCTTCTCCCTTTTAGTTTCAATCCATAGCTACTTGTGTTTCCATGTGCAATTGAGAATAATGATGATCCCCCTGCACTGTGACATCTCCTCTTAGCCTTCTTTTTTGCAAGCTAAACATTCCCAGATCCTTTAACAGTTTCTTGTAGGACATAGTTTGTAGAACGCTCACCATCCTTAACAATCCACCATATGGTAACTACATTAAAGCACCAAATCACAGGAGCATATTGAAAGACAAATTAATGAAAAATCATTTTATTAATAATGCAATAAATTTTACATAAATTCTAATAAAGCATAGAGTACAGGAGCAAAGAGAAAATGACGGATAGACTCCACCACAAATTACATACGTTGCTGTATGGTAAATGACCTGGTCACACAAAGCTAATAGGATCAAAAGTGTATTGCTGAGTGACTTATCCAAAAGTATATACTGCCCTGTAAGCACAATGCCCACTAAAAAAACCTTTGGAAAATCACTATGTACAAAAAACGACCCCGAACTTGAACTTGTGCATTTGGTGTTGGAGTGGGTTGCTCTCCCCCATCTCCATTTCATCTTTTCATATTTATGGGACTTTTGTTTCCATTAATTGTATTTGTCACAGACATCTGTATAGCTACCTTTTCTATATGTATTTACTGTGTGTACTCTATCTACTCTATCTCCTCTATCCTGTCGGCTCCTGCTTTGATTTTATACAATCGCAACTGCTGAATTGCCGGCTTTTCTTCTATGTAATATACTGTATGTATACATATATATGTGTGTGTATCACTGACATCTATATATATATATATATATATATATACACATATGTATTAGCTGAAGAGCCCGGCGTTGCCTGGGCATAGTAACCAACTGTGGTTAGTTATAACAAATTCTAATGATTATATTGCACATAAAAACATTTCACATCATATATTCAACACTACACATTTGCAGCACAAATTAACTAAGCGATTACCCAAGTATTGATAGTATTTTATTTTCAACTCATTCAAGAGCCTTTTGATAAACAACATGTTTGGTTTTTCGGTGCAAAGATGAACAGATTTTTGGCAGTTCCAACTCTTGAATAGATCACGTAAAGTTAACCATGAGAAAAGCATGGAGATTGCAAATCGATCCCTACTACTTAAATCGATACCTACTACTTTCAAGGACTACCCTGAGCATTGTTAATGGACATTGCAAATAGCAGTTGAACTGGAAACTGGAGGCGATAAAATCAAAAAACAAATCAGATGGAATGCGTGGAATTCTTGGAATGAAAATGTCCTCTCCTTTGGCACATCCTGTTTCTGAGATGTGTATATAACCCTATCCTGTGTGATAATGTCTGCTGAGCTGTGTACCTAATCCTCTCCTGTGTGATACTTTCTGCTGAGCTTTGTATCTAATCCTGTTGTGTTTTACTGACTGCTCGGCCATGTATCTAATCCTATCCTGTGTGATACTGACTTCTGAGCAGTGCATCTAATCCTATCCTGTGTGATACCGTCAGCTGAGCCATGTATCTAACCCTATCATGTGTGATACTGACTGGTGAGCCGTGTATCTAATACTATTCTGTGTGATACTGTCTGCTGAGCCATGTATCTATTCCTCTCCTGTGTGATACTGACTTCTGAGCTGTGTATCTAATCCTATCCTTTGTGATACTGACTGCTGAGCTGTGTATCTAATCCTATCCTGTGTGATACTGACTGCTGAGCCATGTGTCTAATCCTCTCCTGTGTGATACTGACTGCTGAGATGAGTATCTAATCCTATCCTGTGTGATACTGGGCTCCCCCTGCAGTTTGTGTCAGAGGGTGGTCTGTGTTGGCACGGTAATAAATTGTGTTTTTTCCAGCTTTACAGAAGGACGATAACACCATAGAAATGATAAGAATAATAGGCTTCAGTTACCACAACTGTCTAAAAAGAAAACTGTTGCTGATAGCAACCAATCACAGCTCATTTTTCATCTTTTAAACCGTTCTAGGACAGCGTGGCGAGTTTTGAGTGGCGACTTTTGTGTTTTGACTTTTATGTGGCGAGGTTGGTGTATGTGTGGTGAAATGTGTGCTGAGAGTGGTATATGTGTTGAAGGACGTGGTAGTGTATGGCGCATTTTGTGTGTGTGTTCATATCCCCGTGTGTGGTAAGTATCCCATGTTAGGGCCCCACCATAGCAACTGTACGGTATATACTCTTTGGCACCATCGCTCTCATTCTTTAAGTCCCCCTTGTTCACATCTGGCAGCTGTCAATTTGCCTCCAACACTTTTCCTTTCACTTTTTCCCCATTATGTAGATAGGGGCAAAATTGATTTGGTGAATTGGAATGCGCGGGGTTAGAATTTTGCCTCACAACATAGCCTATGACACTCTCGGGGTCCAGACGTGTGACTGTGCAAAATTTTGTGGCTGTAGCTGCGACGGTGCGGATGCCAATCCCAGACATACACACATACATACATACAAACATACACACAAACATTGAGCTTTATATCTATAATAATAAATGCGCTAAGCAGCTTCCGTCCGGTTGTAATGCAGCTTCCGTCCGGTTTTAACTTGGTGACGTCACATCCACCACACACCTCTTGCCATGTTAACCCTCAACACACACTCCTCCTCAACACACACACCTCCTCAACACACACTCCTCTCACATTTCACCATCTCCACTCACGTCCCCCCTCTTTCACTCCACATACGACCCTTTCTCTCACTCCGTCTCTCATACTCAAGCCATCATCGTCGCTGCTCCACGATCCCCAACATCTTCTTCCGCCGGCGCCATCTTGGATCCCGATGTCGTCCACGCCGGTGACATGTTCTTGCGGCGACGCCATCTTGGATAGGTGAAATGCCGCGATACTCAAGATGGCGTCGCCGCAAGAACATGTCGCCGGCGTGGACGACATCAGGATCCAGGATGGCGTCGGCAAAATCTCGCGAGATTTCACCGACGCCATCTTGGACCCTGCGGAATTTCGTCATTTACCTCACGCCGACTTGCTGTGCGGACGTGTTGCCTTGCTCCTCTGCCTGTTCACTGCCGGTGTCTAATTACAGGGCCAATTTGCCTCTACCACTTCATAACTACTGCTGCCTTGCTCCTCTGCCTGTTTACTGCAGGTGTCTAATTACAGGGCCAATTTGCCTCTACCACTTCATAACTACTGCTGCCTTGCTCCTCTGCCTGTTTACTGCAGGTGTCTAATTACAGGGCCAATTTGCCTCTACCACTTCATAGCTACTGCTGGGCAATTACAGGGCCAATTTGCCGCTACCACTTCATAACTATTGCTCGGCAATTACAGGGCCAATTTGCCGCTACCACTTCATAACTACTGCTTGGCAATTACAGGGCCAATTTGCCGTTACCACTTCATAACTACTGCTGGGCAATTACAGGGCCAATTAGTATCTGTTTACACTAAAATACTCCAGGATGCCTTCTTCACTGCCAGATAACTGCCAAATAGACTCCTTTACCTGTGCCAACATGAGTCATAACAAAAAGTATGCCAATGCCAGTGAAAGGAAAGCAGCTTTAGCACTACGACAAAACAACGCCGTGCTAATGAGACTCCTGAGGAAAAACACCATCGCCTTGAGAAGATTAAGGCTTATAAACGCCGTCGCCTCACACACGAATCCCCTAACTCTAAATCCATTAGATTGGCTGAAGAAGCCTTTGCACGCCGTCACCGCCGACAACAGACGGCTTCTTCCTCATCATTATTAGTAGACTCACAACAGGATGCTTCCACATCAGCATGTGGAACAAGTTACTACCACACTTCATCCTATATGCCATTCACTGACATAACTAATCAGCAATCTGTTTCTGCCCTATCAATACCACCATTAGTCAATACCGACGCACAGTTTCTTCACATACAAGCTGCAACAGTTAGCCCGCAGAGAGTGCAACCAAGACAAATATACGTTGGTCTCTAAACTAGGCGCACCCCCCAGTTGGACATGCACTTCTACTACAACCTCACATTTTCACTAATGATGAAAATAGTATTACTGAACACAGCTGTGGTGACATGACCCATGTAAGTGAGCATTGCCAAGCTTTACATTTTGTAGCAGAGATACCTTCTGATAACAACTTTACGCTCTGCTGTCAGAAGGGTAAAGTCCATGTACCCATACTACAATATCCTGATGTCTTTACACGTTTGCTGAAAGGGCAAAGTGAATTTAGCAAAAATTTCATGGATAATATTGGAAGTATTCACAGTCCCTTTGCTTTTGCCTCCATGGGTGCAAATATTTCACCACCTCCTGGATATGGCCCATACTGTTTCTGCATACATGGGCAGATCTATCATAGAACTGGAACACTACATCCCTCAGATGACCAACAATGCGCATTTACCCAACTTTACATTCTCGATACCGCTACCGCAAACGAACAACGCTTACGATGTAAAGAAAATCAAAAATGTCATCCTACATTGATGAACATTATTGCCCTTCAAATCCAAACTATTAATCCTTTTTTGACAGCTTATCATATGTTACGTGATGTGGAAGAACAAGAAAAAATTAAATCTCTACAAAACGGAACTGTCATGCCAAACATCACTATGGCTATTAAACAAGATCGTACTCAAGACCCTCGACGCTACAATAATCCCACTGTCAGTGAAGTAGCAGTCGTGTTTCAAAATGACAATGGTGAGCCACCTTTCAATAGAGACATATTAATTCATTTAAAACCTGATCCCCACAACCCTTTGGCTCCAAAAACACAACAAATTAGCATTCTCCATAGCAATTTGGATGCCCTCCTCTATCCAATATTTTTCCCTTATGGAGACTAAGGATGGCATGATGGACTCAAACAACAAGGCAAAAGTCCGAGGAGAATCTCACAACTCCAATACTATTGCTATATGTTATCTGTCAGAAATTACTTTAATCCACTCCTCAATGGTGGTAAGCTAACACAACTATATTTAGTAGATGCTTATGTCAAAATCGAAGCTAATCACCTACATTACATCCGCAACCACCAAAAAGATTTAAAAGTGGAGGATTACTGCCTCCTTCAAGAATATCTACTCAAAAAATTGGTTCAAAAGGGCATCCCTATTGGAAAAACCGTCATTTTACCATCTTCTTTTGAAGGCAGTCCAAGAAACATGCAGCAGCACTACCAGGATGCTATGGCTATTGATACGTAGTATGGTCGACCAGATCTATTTATCACCATGACATGTAATCCTAAGTGGAGTGAGATTATTACACATTTAGAACCGTGGCAGCGTGTTGAACACAGACGAGACTTGGTTGCACGCGTCTTTAAAATTAAACTGGAATCCCTCTTAAAAGACATTACCAGTGAATTATTTGGAAATGTCACTGCAATGGTCCATGTCAGTGAATTTCAGAAGCGTGGTCTCCCCATATTTTAATTATTCTTGACAGCCTGTCTAAATTACGGACTGAGGCGGACATAGACAATATAGTCTGGGCTGAAATACCTGATGAAACAATCTACCCTCAGCTCCATAACATTGTTCTTCAACACATGATTCATGGTCCCTGGGGAGAACACAATCCTAATTCTCCCTGTATGGATCTTGGAAAGTTTAGCAAAGGTTTTCCTAAACAATGCCAACCATATACCATCAAAGAAAAGGACGGCTATCCCACTTATTGCAGACCCATTGGCAAAACATATGAACACCATTCTAAGACGATTGACAATTCATGGGTAGTTCCATATAACCAATTTTTACTCACCAAATACAAGTGCCATATTAACGTAGAAATATGTGCTTCCATTCAAAGTGTAAAATATTTATTTAAATATGTTTACAAAGGACATGACAAAGCCAACCTTGAAATTTCCCAAAATAACATCCAACATGATGAAACACACCAATGTACGGATACCAGATATGTTAGTGCACCTGAGGCTGCGTGGCGGATATTTGCTTTTCCTATGCATAAACAATCTCATGCCATCATTTGCCTAGCCGTACATCTGCCTAATTCTCAACCACTCTATTTTCATGAGAATGACTCTGCAGACAACATCCATCAAAAGCTCAATTCCAATTCTACACTTATGGTGTATTTCAACCTTAATAAGATCGACCACAATGCACATAACTATTTCTACCGCGAAATTCCAGAACACTACGTTTGGAAACAAGGCACATGGAAACAAAGAAAATGAGGGGGTCTCACAGTTATTGGAAGAATGTATACTGTTAGTGTGAAAGACCAAGAACGCTATTATTTAAGTTTGTTGTTACTACATGTAAAAGCTGCTACCAGTTTTGACAGCATTAAAACCGTCAATTGAGTTATGCATGAAACCTTTAAGGATGCTGCGTTAGCACTCGGATTATTATTCGATGATAGCATCTGGAGACATACTTTAAGAGATGCTTGCATTCTTAACATGCCTTCCCAACTTAGAGACATGTTTGCTTATATCTGTATTTTTGACCCCCCCCAGTAATCCACTTGAATTGTGGAATGAATTTAAGGACCATTTTTTACAAGACTACTGTCATACATACCACAGCAACACTGAAGAGTGTATCGATTGTGAAGGATATGCTATGAAAGATGTCCAAGATGTCCTCATAGTCCATGGAAAAACTTTTGCTGATTTCAATTTACCACACCCAGCAAAAAATATTAAACACCTCCTTAAACAATATGATAAGGATTATGAGTTAAAGAAAGCTGCAGAGATGAAAGAAACTCTTAATCAGGAGCAACTTTTTGCCTACGATGTCATTACTGAAGCTTTACCAAATAGCAGTTTAACACCAAAGTGCTTTTTTCTCGACGGACCTGGTGGCAGTGGAAAGACCTACCTATACCATGTTGTGAGCAGTGGAATGCACTAAATAAAATTAAAATAAAGTGCGTTCACCGCTCGGGGTCCACCGTGCGGTAGCTGACAAAACCACTGCTGAAAGAGGCAGGGCACTAAGGCGGAGATGTGCACAGGACTTTAGCTGCAGTCAGTGCACAAAAGCAGACTCTGTTATATGCACAGAGCTGCTAACAAAACATAAATACCGCTGAATCTGTTTAGGGTCACAGACTTCAGCGATGTGGACACGGTATTAAAGGTCACAGAAATAGCCTTACACACCAGGACTATCCCCTCTAGACCTACCGTAAAACTTAAGGTACAACGTGTCGCAACTGCGAACACCCGGGAGGCTGCAACCGCAGCGCGGCGTGAACAGAGCAGCAAGCAAGGCGCTGCAAGAACGCTGGCGCAATGCAGGACGCTTAGCTGCTGCAAAAGGTATGGCTGGAGCGCGCCGGCGTTAGCGCTGCTACTGGCGGCTGCCCAATCTCTCACTCAATCGTAATATCAGAGGGAAGGGGTTTCATAATAAGTCATCCGCCAGTCCAAGCATCCATCACCATACACACAGCAGCAGTATGAAAAATACTAGCGCATGGTGGAACGGTCATGCGCATTTTTTATAACGTACGGGACCTGCCGGAAATCTCCAGAGCCCTGAGCATAACCAATGGAATCAGGAGCAGGAACTGAGCACCTGACTCCTGAAGTCCAATGGGAGCTCATCCCATGAGCATGCTCAGAAGAAGGGACGAAGGACTTAGCCTCTGGAGACAAATGTGAGGATCTGTGTTCCTGCATAGGTATTGTAAACACCAGATTCCTAACATACCATCTACTTACACATCATTTAAGAGGACAAGGAGAAATTGTCTCACCTGCAGCGACTACAGGAATAGCATCTAACTTGATACAAGGAGGCCGAACAATCCACTCTCTCTATGGCATACCTATTCCGATCAACGAAACATCCGTTTCCAGGATTAAAAATGATACAAATGCAGGAAAACATTTACAGAGCACAAAACTTTCTATTATTGATGAGTGCACTATGGTCAAAAAACATGCATTGAATGTGATATATAGACTTCTATGTGACATCATGACAACAAATGTTGCTGAAAAAAAAAACACCGTTTGGAGGTAAAGTTATTGTTCTTGGAGTAGACTTCAGACAATGTCTTCCCGTCATCGCTCATGGAACAAGAATAGACATTGTAGATTCCTCCATTAAATATTCACAACATTGGCAACATTTCACCAGACTACTGCTAATCAACAACATGCGCTCCACTGATCCTGACTACAGCACTTGGTTGCTTAAACTTGGAAATGGTGAGCTGTCTAATGAACATAACCTTGGAGAGGATGTCATTGAAATTCCTCCAGACATGCTTTGCACTGGCTCTATACTAACCGAGATCTTTGGAGACCATATTTGCATTGATGTTAATGACAAACAAAGCCTCAACACTGCTGCATCACATGCTATACTATGTCCAAAAAATGATGACGTAGATTTTCTGAACTGTAAAGTAATGGATCGCATCAGTGGTGATTATACTGTATATACAAGCAATGATTCTGTCGATGCTGATGAGGCAGAGGAATGTGAAAACTACCTAGTTGAATTTTTAAACTCTCTGACACCATCAGGGATGCCATCACATCTCTTAAAACTTAAAATTGGCACCATTGTGATGCTATTAAGAAACCTAAGCACCAAGAAAGGTCTCTGCAATGGCACTCGCCTCATTGTCACTGCCTTACTCCGCAACATCATACAGGCTAAAGTGATTACTGGCTCAGCTGAAGGAGACATTGTATTTATTCCACGCATCGATTTGTGTCCTTCAGAAACTGGGTTACCTTTTAAATTAAAACGTCGACAGTTTTCTCTAAAACCTGCTTTGGCTATGACCATTAACAAATCCCAAGGACAGACCCTCAATCGAGTTGGCATTTTTTTTTCCCGAACCTGTATTTGCCCATGGACAATTGTATGTTGCATTCTCCCGAGTAAAGCAACGCAGCAACGTTAGGGTCAAAGTGGTGGATACACCACTTCAAGGACAATTGCTACCTAATAGCCCAAAAATCTTCACTAGAAATGTCATTTACAAAAATGTCTTACTTTAAACTATTTAAGTTGGTCCTGGAATGGATAGATATATAGATATAAAAATGATAGTTACATTCTAAATAGATATAGATAATAGACTTCTAAGACTTCTATACATAGCTTGATATATGTTATATATATATAGATATTCTAAGCAGACAGATATATCATACACTAATTATCTCTTTCACATATATGTCATAGACATATTTCAATCCATAAAAACATACATAGGTGTATATATATATATATATATATATATATATATATATATATATATATATAGATTATGAAAAATAAATAAAAATACAAAAACAAAAAAATTTAGGCACACATACGTAGATTTCAACTACACAGCTAACACATACCTACATAACTTAGGTAATAATTAGAGTTGAGCGAAACGGGTCGAAAAAATTCAAAAGTCGCCGACTTTTGGCAAAGTCGGGTTTCATGAAACGAAACCCGACCCTAGGATGAGGTCGGCCATGAGGTCGGCGACTTACGCGCCAAAGTCGCGTTTCAAAAGTTTGTTTTGCGCTCTTTTTCAGCCAATCAGGATCCACGGAAATTGTGGGCAACGTGATGACATAGGCACGGGTCACCACCATCTTTCAGAAGGGCATGCAAGTGATTGGCTTGCTTTGGTGGGCGTCACAGGGGGTATAAAAGGGCGTGCACGCCGACCGCCATCTTACTTCTGCCGATCTTAGCATAGGGAGAGGTTGCTGCTGATTCTGTAGGGAGAGCGTTAGGCAGGGAAGAAGACCAAAAAACTGCTTCTGCTGCTAGCGATTTGGCCTGCACAACACACCAGTCACTGTGTGTGCAGTGCAAGGGGAGGCTATATTGTGGTGTATCAGTGGTGTTGGTTGTTGGGCAGCCTTCTAAGGCTTCCTGACATTCCTGCATTGCTGTTTACCCACTGCTCCGCAAACTGCTTTTTTAAAAGCAATCCCAATTTTTTTTTTTGTCCTGCTGAGAAGAAAAAAAAACTGCTTCTGCTGCTAGCAATTTGGCCTGCACAACACACCAGTCACTGTGTGTGCAGTGCAAGGGGAGGCCATATAGTGGTGTATCAGTGGTGTTGGTTGTTGGGCTGCCTTCTAAGGCTTCCTGACAGGCTGGCATTGCTGTTTACTAGAGTTGAGCGACTTTTGGTTTTTTAGGGTCGCGTTTCGTTTCGTGAAACCCGACTTTTCCAAAAGTCGGGTCGAGCAAGATCGTCCGATTATAGGGAAAAGTCGGGGTCGTCTCAAAACACGAAACCCAATGTAAGTCAATGGGGAATAAAAGTCGGCAGTGAGAGGAGGACAGGAAACACACCTACAGTGCCCATTTGAATGCCAAAAGCATCAATTCTTCTTTCTTAAGCTTGTCAACCTTAATTAACTTCATAATACAAGTTACGCACTGAAAAATGGGGGTTATTTGGCTACAAACTGTGGGGGGGGAGGGCTGGCTCCAGGTTTTCATGTGCCCTGGGCGAAAGAGCGCCCCTTTAACACATACCACAACTCATCATGCTCCGATACGGCAGAGAAATAGCGGTATGGTACAATGAAAAATACCTCACTTTTTACATCTCATGACGAGGCCCATCTATTTCTCCATACAGAATCATTGGTCCCATATAATGTTTGAAACAGTATATGATGAGCTCCACATAATGCTACAGTATATGATGGTCCCCATGGATGAAGCTCCACTGTCTTATGGGCCCAAATAATGCTCCAAACATAATGGGCCCCATTTCTAATGCTCTAGTGTATAATGGGCCCTGTAAATGCTGCTCCAGTGTCTGATGTCCACCTTTGGAATGTTCCAGTGTATGGTGGGCCCCATCTATCATTCTCCAGAGTATAGTGCTCCCCAAAAATTGCTGTCCCAACATTGAAAACAATCAAATAAGTCTCCTCGCTAGGGAATCCCTGTACTTGTCTGGACAGGTGCTGTAGCTTGCTTAACAGCTCGCCAGCCGTTCTCACGCCCAGTATGGATTACACGTGATTGCACAAAGGTGAGAAAGGGTACCGTATCCCCAGATAACATGTATGGATAGCGTACACATTCAAAATATATGTCTCAGGAGGCAGGCTCAGACGGTGTTAGGCCCAGTATGGATTGCACGTGATTGCACAAAGGTTAGAAAGGGTACCGTATCCCTTGATAACATGTATGGATAGCGTACACATTCAAAATATATGTCTATACAGCATGAGGCAGGCTCAGACGGTGTTAGGCCCAGTATGGATTGCACGTGATTGCACAAAGGTTAGAAAGGGTACCGTATCCCCGGATAACATGTATGGATAGCGTACACATTCAAAATATATGTCTATACAGCATGAGGCAGGCTCAGACGGTGTTAGACCCAGTATGGATTGCACGTGATTGCACAAAGGTTAGAAAGGGTACCGTATCCCTGGATAACATGCATGGATAGCGTGCACATTCAAAATATATGTCTATACAGCATGAGGCAGGCTCAGACGGTGTTAGGCCCAGTATGGATTGCACGTGATTGCACAAAGGTTAGAAAGGGTACCGTATCCCCGGATAACATGTATGGATAGCGTACACATTCAAAATATATGTCTATACAGCATGAGGCAGGCTCAGACGGTGTTAGGCCCAGTATGGATTGCACGTGATTGCACAAAGGTTAGAAAGGGTACCGTATCCCTGGATAACATGTATGGATAGCGTACACATTCAAAATATATGTCTCAGGAGGCAGGCTCAGACGGTGTTAGGCCCAGTATGGATTGCACGTGATTGCACAAAGGTTAGAAAGGGTACCGTATCCCTGGATAACATGTATGGATAGCGTACACATTCAAAATATATGTCTATACAGCATGAGGCAGGCTCAGACGGTGTTAGGCCCAGTATGGATTGCACGTGATTGCACAAAGGTTAGAAAGGGTACCGTATCCCTGGATAACATGTATGGATAGCGTACACATTCAAAATATATGTCTACAGCAGAGGCAGGCTCAGACGGTGTTAGGCCCAGTATGGATTGCACGTGATTGCACAAAGGGTTAGAAAGGGTACCGTATCCCTGGATAACATGTATGGATAGCGTACACATTCAAAATATATGTCTCAGGAGGCAGGCTCAGACGGTGGTTAGGCCCAGTATGGATTGCACGTGATTGCACAAAGGTTAGAAAGGGTACCGTATCCCCGGATAACATGTATTGGATAGCGTACACATTCAAAATATATGTCTATACAGCATGAGGCAGGCTCAGACGGTGTTAGGCCCAGTATGGATTGCACGTGATTGCACAAAGGTTAGAAAGGGTACCGTATCCCTGGATAACAAGTATGGATAGCGTACACATTCAAAATATATGTCTCAGGAGGCAGGCTCAGACGGTGTTAGGCCCAGTATGGATTGCACGTGATTGCACAAAGGTTAGAAAGGGTACCGTATCCCCGGATAACATGTATGGATAGCGTACACATTCAAAATATATGTCTCAGGAGGCAGGCTCAGACGGTGTTAGGCCCAGTATGGATTGCACGTGATTGCACAAAGGTTAGAAAGGGTACCGTATCCCCGGATAACATGTATGGATAGCGTACACATTCAAAATATATGTCTATACAGCATGAGGCAGGCTCAGACGGTGTTAGGCCCAGTATGGATTGCACGTGATTGCACAAAGGTTAGAAAGGGTACCGTATCCCTGGATAACATGTATGGATAGCGTACACATTCAAAATATATGTCTATACAGCATGAGGCAGGCTCAGACGGTTGTTAGGCCAGTATGGATTGCACGTGATTGCACAAAGGTTAGAAAGGGTACCGTATCCCTGGATAACATGTATGGATAGCGTACACATTCAAAATATATGTCTCAGGAGGCAGGCTCAGACGGTGTTAGGCCCAGTATGGATCGCACGTGATTGCACAAAGGTTAGAAAGGGTACCGTATCCCTGGATAACAAGTATGGATAGCGTACACATTCAAAATATATGTCTCAGGAGGCAGGCTCAGACGGTGTTAGGCCCAGTATGGATTGCACGTGATTGCACAAAGGTTAGAAAGGGTACCGTATCCCCGGATAACATGTATGGATAGCGTACACATTCAAAATATATGTCTCAGGAGGCAGGCTCAGACGGTGTTAGGCCCAGTATGGATTGCACGTGATTGCACAAAGGTTAGAAAGGGTACCGTATCCCTGGATAACATGTATGGATAGCGTACACATTCAAAATATATGTCTATACAGCATGAGGCAGGCTCAGACGGTGTTAGGCCCAGTATGGATTGCACGTGATTGCACAAAGGTTAGAAAGGGTACCGTATCCCTGGATAACATGTATGGATAGCGTACACATTCAAAATATATGTCTCAGGAGGCAGGCTCAGACGGTGTTAGGCCCAGTATGGATTGCACGTGATTGCACAAAGGTTAGAAAGGGTACCGTATCCCTGGATAACATGTATGGATAGCGTACACATTCAAAATATATGTCTCAGGAGGCAGGCTCAGACGGTGTCAGGCACAGTATGGATTTGACGGCCCAGATTACACAGCGGAGGAGCCGGGAGAGGTAAAGATTGCAAATGCTGGGGCCCTGCCAAGCAAGGGGGGCCCACTCGTGGGCGTCGGTACTGGCACTGGGCTCCTCATAGTACAGCGGTGTGTCTGACAGCGGGTGTGCACCACCACCGTCAGAGACACTTGATTGCACTATGAGGGACCCTGTGCCAGTGCCCGCGCCCAAGAGTCAGCCTACCCACCTGTCCAGGGCAACGGCACTCGCACGGTGTCGTGCGGTAGGTGGTGACCCCGGCCATGGGGGGGGAGGCAGCACAGTTAGGGAGTTTTAGAAAGTGGCATATGTTGATGTTGGACATTCAGCTGATGCAAAAGGCGAAATAGGTGAAGTACCAGGAAGAGGTGGACCAAAGCAAGCCATTTTTCTGTCACCCTATGTGTCATCAGGGGAAGGTGGGACAAAATCCTTGGAAACCCATGCGTGGTTCATTTTAATGAAGGTTAGATCATCCACATTTTGGGTTGACAGACGGGTCCTTTTTTCTGTCAGGATTGATCCAGCTGCACTGAAGACTCTTTCCGATAGCACACTTGTAGCTGGGCAAGCGAGCTCCTGTAAGGCATATTGGGCCAATTCAGGCCAGGTGTCCAGTTTAGCGGCCCAATAGTCAAAGGGGAATGACCTGTGTGGGAGAACATCGATATGGGAGGAAAAGTAGTTTGGTACCATAGTTGACAACTGCTGTCTCCTGTCACTTTCCATCGATGCAGTATTACCAGTTGTGTGAGCGGTATTTGAAAAATCAGTCCACAACATTGTCATGAAACCCCTGTCTCCAACGCCACTTCTGCTGTGTGCACCACGAACACCTCTGCCAAGCTTCCCCGGCCCGTACGGCTCGTGTGAGAACCATCACCGCTGCTGTGTGCTGGGAATGCCTCAAGCAACCGATTTACCAGAGTTGCTTGTTTATTAGCCAATATTAGGTCAAGGTTCTCCTGTGGCATGATGTTTTGTAATTTGCCTTTATAGCGTGGATCCAGGATGCTGGCCAACCAGTAGTCGTCATCGTTCATCATTTTGGCAATGCGGGGGTCCCTTTTTAGGATCTGCAAGGCATAATCTGACATGTGGGCCAATGTTCCCGGTGTCAATGATGCACTGCGAGTGCTGGGTGGAGGAGCACTTTCTGGCAAATCCACATCCCTCCAGTCACGCACAAACCCTGTACCAGACCTTGCCACGCCAACATTTTCACTTGCCCCACGAGATGCATCCTCCTCCCCTAAGTAATCATCCCCATCATCCTCCTCCTCCTCCTCTTCTTCCTCCACCTCGTCCAGGAGAGGTCCCTGAGCAGACAATGGCTGAATGTCATCAAGGATTCCCTCCTCCTCTTCCTCCTCATCAACATTGGCTGCAGACGCCTGCTCCTTAAGGTGCGTCAAAGTTTGCATGAGCAGACGCATAAGTGGGATGCTCATGCTTAGGATGGCGTCGTCTGCGCTTACCAGCCGTGTGCATTCCTCAAAACACTGAAGGACTTTACAAAGGTCTTTCAGCTTCGACCACTGCACACCTGTCAACTCCATGTCTGCTCTCAAAGTGCCTGGCCGTGTATCCTCCCACAAATGCATTATGGCCTGCCTCTGCTCGCACAGCCGCTCCACCATGTGCAGGGTGGAGTTCCACCTTGTTACAATGTCGATAATGAGGCGGTGGTTGGGAAGGTGGAGCAATCGCTGCAGCTTCTGCATACGAACGGAGTGTACAGGCGACCGGCGGATGTGCGCGCACAGTCTTCGCACCTTCTGGAGCAGGGCTGTTAACTCCGGATAATTTTTGAGGAAGCACTGCACCACCAGGTTCAAGGTGTGAGCCAAGCAAGGTATGTGGCTGAGTTTTGAAAGGGCTATGGCTGCCACAAAATTACGGCCGTTATCACTAACTACCTTGCCTGCCTCAAGATGTACACTGCCCAGCCATGACTCAGTTTGTCGCTTCAAGTACTCGGCCAGCACCTCGGCGGTGTGTCTGTCGCCCAAACACATCATCTGCAACACAGCCTGCTGACGCTTTCCACTAGCTGCTCGATAGGGGGACACATCGTGTGCAACAGTGGCAGCTGCAGATGGAGTGCTCGTACGACTGCGCTCTGTGGACGAGCTTTCGCTTCTGGAGGAGGTGGAGGAGGAGGAGGGTCGAACGCCTACAGCCAACTGTTTCCCATACCGTGGGCTAGGCAGCACTGTCCCACCACCGCTGTCCCCTGTGGACCCTGCATCCACCACATTAACCCAGTGCGCAGTGATGGACACGTAACGGCCCTGGCCATGCCGACTGGACCATGCATCAGTTGTGAGGTGCACCTTTCCGCTCACTGACTGCTTGAGTGCATGGACAATGCGGTCTTTCACATGATGGTGGAGGGCTGGGATGGCTTTGCGAGAGAAGAAGTGGCGACTGGGTAGGTCATAGCGTGGTACTGCATAGGCCATGAGTTCGCGGAAAGCTGTGCTTTCCACCAACCGAAAGGGCATCATCTCAAACGAGATTAGTTTGGCAATGTGGGCGTTCAAACCCAGTGTACGCGGATGAGAGACTGAGTACTTTCTTGACCTACTCATAGTGTCTGGGAGGGTGAGCTGGACTTGAGAGCTGCATATGGTGGAAGTAGCGGTGGACAGGGCGGACTGAGAGAGGGTTGATGATGGTGATGGAGTTGGTGTTCTTTCTGATGGCCTAGAATCAGTCTTTCGTTGATATAACAGTGGGATTCCCTGACTGCTGTGGCCTTGCAACGACACCTCAACATTTGCTGCTGTGCTAACCGGTGGGCTTACAGTGGGGGAAACAATGTAGCGTTGCTGACTACCTTCGTTGTGATCAGTTGCACATGTGGCACTTGAGGTTTGGTGTTGTGTCCACGCTTGCAAGTGCATGCTGGTTAAATGTCTAAGCATGCAACTGGTATTCAAATTTTTCAGATTTTTCCCTCGGCTAAAGGTCTTTGCGCACTTCTTACAGATAACCTTGGCCTGATCATGAGGATTTTGGTCAAAAAAGTGCCACACTGCACTCTTCCTACTTTGGCAGACATTTTGCGGCCTAGCACGCTGTGATATTTTGACCCTCTGGACAAGCTGTCCAGCAACTCTTTTGATGTTTGGAACCTGTCTTTGGAGTGCTCCGGGCCTGCCAGATAACAGCTGTTGCGATGTCGATGTCTGCTGTGGATGCTCCTCATCTGAGCTATTGGAAGCAGCACCCTCTTCCCCCAATGGATGCCAATCTGGGTCAACAACTGGGTCATCCATCACCTCCTCTTCTATGTCATGTGCACCTTCCTCTGTGTCACCGTGTATGGTGGTATAGTGTGCGGGAAGGGGCACCTGAGTCTCATCAGGGTCAGAATCTGGCTCTGAACACTGCGAGGACAATGTAGTGCTCTGAGTGAATGTACCAGCAGGATCATCCATCAGCGGATGTGCATCAGTGCACTCCATGTCAGATTCATCTTGGCCTGGGTAATTCACCATTTGACTTGATAATCCAGGCATGGTATGTGAAAACAGCTCCATGGAGTAATCAGTAGTATGGCCTGCATCATCCTTCAATCTTGGTTGGGGTGAAGGACACAAGGAAAGGTGTGGTTCATGAACATGAGCCTCCAATGACGACTTAGTGCTTTTACTTTTTACAACTGAAGAAGAGGAGGCGATAGAGCTGGAGGCTGAGTCAGCAATGTAAGACAAAACTTTTTCCTGATGCTCTGGCTTTAAAAGCGGTTTGCCAACTCCTAGAAAACTAAGCGTTCGAGGCCTTATGTAGCCAGACGATGACGCAGGCTCAACACCTCCTGCATTCGGTCCTATTTTGCTCTTGCCACTACCATCAGATCCACCACCAACACCATCATTACCACCATCCAACAAACTATATAGTATGTAAAACAAGGTGTCTATAGGACAGGGGAGATTTTGAATTTCTGCACACACTTTTGGACACTGGACACTTTTGGATTGTGTGAGGCCCACTGATATCTGAGCGCTATGTGACAGGCTCGATGGCACAGCTGTGACCTAAGTGACTAGAGAATAAGTGAGATTTTCAATCTCAGCACACACTTTTGTACACTGGACACTTTTGGATTGTGTGAGGCCCACTGATATCTGAGCGCTATGTGACAGGCTCGATGGCACAGCTGTGACCTAAGTGACTAGAGAATAAGTGAGATTTTGAATCTCTGCACACACTTTTGGACACTGGACACTTTTGGATTGTGTGAGGCCCAATGAATATCTGAGCGCTATGTGACAAGCTCGATGGCACAGCTGTGACCTAAGTGACTAGAGGATAAGTGAGAGTTTGAATCTTTGCACACACTTTTGGACACTGGACACTTTTGGATTGTGTGAGGCCCAATGAATATCTGAGCGCTATGTGACAAGCTCGATGGCACAGCTGTGACCTAAGTGACTAGAGGATAAGTGAGAGTTTGAATCTCTGCACACACTTTTGGACACTGGACACTTTTGGATTGTGTGAGGCCCAATGAATATCTGAGCGCTATGTGACAAGCTCGATGGCACAGCTGTGACCTAAGTGACTAGAGGATAAGTGAGAGTTTGAATCTCTGCACACACTTTTGGACACTGGACACTTTTGGATTGTGTGAGGCCCAATGAATATCTGAGCGCTATGTGACAAGCTCGATGGCACAGCTGTGACCTAAGTGACTAGAGGATAAGTGAGAGTTTGAATCTCTGCACACACTTTTGGACACTGGACACTTTTGGATTGTGTGAGGCCCAATGAATATCTGAGCGCTATGTGACAAGCTCGATGGCACAGCTGTGACCTAAGTGACTAGAGGATAAGTGAGAGTTTGAATCTCTGCACACACTTTTGGACACTGGACACTTTTGGATTGTGTGAGGCCCAATTAATATCTGAGCGCTATGTGACAGGCTCGATGGCACAGCTGTGACCTAAGTGACTAGAGGATAAGTGAGAGTTTGAATCTCTGCACACACTTTTGGACACTGGACACTTTTGGATTGTGTGAGGCCCAATGAATATCTGAGCGCTATGTGACAAGCTCGATGGCACAGCTGTGACCTAAGTGACTAGAGGATAAGTGAGAGTTTGAATCTCTGCACACACTTTTGGACACTGGACACTTTTGGATTGTGTGAGGCCCAATGAATATCTGAGCGCTATGTGACAAGCTCGATGGCACAGCTGTGACCTAAGTGACTAGAGGATAAGTGAGAGTTTGAATCTCTGCACACACTTTTGGACACTGGACACTTTTGGATTGTGTGAGGCCCAATGAATATCTGAGCGCTATGTGACAAGCTCGATGGCACAGCTGTGACCTAAGTGACTAGAGGATAAGTGAGAGTTTGAATCTCTGCACACACTTTTGGACACTGGACACTTTTGGATTGTGTGAGGCCCAATGAATATCTGAGCGCTATGTGACAAGCTCGATGGCACAGCTGTGACCTAAGTGACTAGAGGATAAGTGAGAGTTTGAATCTCTGCACACACTTTTGGACACTGGACACTTTTGGATTGTGTGAGGCCCAATGAATATCTGAGCGCTATGTGACAAGCTCGATGGCACAGCTGTGACCTAAGTGACTAGAGGATAAGTGAGAGTTTGAATCTCTGCACACACTTTTGGACACTGGACACTTTTGGATTGTGTGAGGCCCAATGAATATCTGAGCGCTATGTGACAAGCTCGATGGCACAGCTGTGACCTAAGTGACTAGAGGATAAGTGAGAGTTTGAATCTCTGCACACACTTTTGGACACTGGACACTTTTGGATTGTGTGAGGCCCAATGAATATCTGAGCGCTATGTGACAAGCTCGATGGCACAGCTGTGACCTAAGTGACTAGAGGATAAGTGAGAGTTTGAAACTCTGCACACACTTTTGGACACTGGACACTTTTGGATTGTGTGAGGCCCAATGAATATCTGAGCGCTATGTGACAAGCTCGATGGCACAGCTGTGACCTAAGTGACTAGAGGATAAGTGAGAGTTTGAATCTCTGCACACACTTTTGGACACTGGACACTTTTGGATTGTGTGAGGCCCAATGAATATCTGAGCGCTATGTGACAAGCTCGATGGCACAGCTGTGACCTAAGTGACTAGAGGATAAGTGAGAGTTTGAATCTCTGCACACACTTTTGGACACTGGACACTTTTGGATTGTGTGAGGCCCAATGAATATCTGAGCGCTATGTGACAAGCTCGATGGCACAGCTGTGACCTAAGTGACTAGAGGATAAGTGAGAGTTTGAATCTCTGCACACACTTTTGGACACTGGACACTTTTGGATTGTGTGAGGCCCAATGAATATCTGAGCGCTATGTGACAAGCTCGATGGCACAGCTGTGACCTAAGTGACTAGAGGATAAGTGAGAGTTTGAATCTCTGCACACACTTTTGGACACTGGACACTTTTGGATTGTGTGAGGCCCAATGAATATCTGAGCGCTATGTGACAAGCTCGATGGCACAGCTGTGACCTAAGTGACTAGAGGATAAGGGAGATTGGATTGCTTTTAAAAAAGCAGTTTGCGGAGCAGTGGGTAAACAGCAATGCCAGCCTGTCAGGAAGCCTTAGAAGGCAGCCCAACAACCAACACCACTGATACACCACTATATAGCCTCCCCTTGCACTGCACACACAGTGACTGGTGTGTTGTGCAGGCCAAATCGCTAGCAGCAGAAGCAGTTTTTTGGTCTTCTTCCCTGCCTAACGCTCTCCCTACAGAATCAGCAGCAACCTCTCCCTATACTGAGATCGGCAGAAGTAAGATGGCGGTCGGCGTGCACGCCCTTTTATACCCCCTGTGACGCCCACCAAAGCAAGCCAATCACTTGCATGCCCTTCTGAAAGATGGTGGAGACCCGTGCCTATGTCATCACGTTGCCCACAGTGTCCGTGGATCCTGATTGGCTGAAAAAGAGCGCAAAACAAACTTTTGAAACGCGACTTTGGCGCGTAAGTCGCCGACCTCGTGGCCGACCTCATCCTAGGGTCGGGTTTCGTTTCATGAAACCCGACTTTGCCAAAAGTCGGCGACTTTTGAATTTTTTCGACCCGTTTCGCTCAACTCTACTCTCGTCACTTTTGTCACAGCTGTGCCATCGAGCCTGTGACATAGCGCTCAGATATCAGTGGCCCTCACACAATCCAAAAGTGTCCAGTGTCCACAAGTGTCTGCAGAAATTCAAAATCTCCCTTATCCTCTAGTCACTTTGGTCACAGCTGTGCCATCGAGCCTGTCACATAGCGCTCAGATATTCATTGGGCCTCACACAATCCAAAAGTGTCCAGTGTCCACAAGTGTGTGCAGAAATTCAAAATCTCCCTTATCCTCTAGTCACTTTGGTCACAGCTGTGCCATCGAGGGAGATTTTGAATTTCTGCACACACTTGTGGACACTGGACACTTTTGGATTGTGTGAGGCCCAATGAATATCTGAGCGCTATGGTGATGGATGACCCAGTTGTTGACCCAGATTGGCATCCATTGGGGGAAGAGGGTGCTGCTTCCAATAGCTCAGATGAGGAGCATCCACAGCAGACATCGACATCGCAACAGCTGTTATCTGGCAGGCCCGGAGCACTCCAAAGACAGGTTCCAAACATCAAAAGAGTTGCTGGACAGCTTGTCCAGAGGGTCAAAATATCACAGCGTGCTAGGCCGCAAAATGTCTGCCAAAGTAAGAAGAGTGCAGTGTGGCACTTTTTTGACCAAAATCCTCATGATCAGGCCAAGGTTATCTGTAAGAAGTGCGCAAAGACCTTTAGCTGAGGGAAAAATCTGAAAAATTTGAATACCAGTTGCATGCTTAGACATTTAACCAGCATGCACTTGCAAGCGTGGACACAACACCAAACCTCAAGTGCCACATGTGCAACTGATCACAACGAAGGTAGTCAGCAACGCTACATTGTTTCCCCCACTGTAAGCCCACCGGTTAGCACAGCAGCAAATGTTGAGGTGTCGTTGCAAGGCCACAGCAGTCAGGGAATCCCACTGTTATATCAACGAAAGACTGATTCTAGGCCATCAGAAAGAACACCAACTCCATCACCATCATCAACCCTCTCTCAGTCCGCCCTGTCCACCGCTACTTCCACCATATGCAGCTCTCAAGTCCAGCTCACCCTCCCAGACACTATGAGTAGGTCAAGAAAGTACTCAGTCTCTCATCCGCGTACACTGGGTTTGAACGCCCACATTGCCAAACTAATCTCGTTTGAGATGATGCCCTTTCGGTTGGTGGAAAGCACAGCTTTCCGCGAACTCATGGCCTATGCAGTACCACGCTATGACCTACCCAGTCGCCACTTCTTCTCTCGCAAAGCCATCCCAGCCCTCCACCATCATGTGAAAGACCGCATTGTCCATGCACTCAAGCAGTCAGTGAGCGGAAAGGTGCACCTCACAACTGATGCATGGTCCAGTCGGCATGGCCAGGGCCGTTACGTGTCCATCACTGCGCACTGGGTTAATGTGGTGGATGCAGGGTCCACAGGGGACAGCGGTGGTGAGACAGTGCTGCCTAGCCCACGGTATAGGAAACAGTTGGCTGTAGGCGTTCGACCCTCCTCCTCCTCCACCTCCTCCAGAAGCGAAAGCTCGTCCACAGAGCGCAGTCGTACGAGCACTCCATCTGCAGCTGCCACTGTTGCACACGATGTGTCCCCCTATCGATCAGCTAGTGGAAAGCGTCAACAGGCTGTGTTGCAGATGATGTGTTTGGGCAACAGACACACTGCCGAGGTGCTGGCCGAGTACTTGAAGCGACAAACTGAGTCATGGCTGGGCAGTGTACATCTTGAGGCAGGCAAGGTAGTTAGTGATAACGGCCGTAATTTTGTGGCAGCCATAGCCCTTTCAAAACTCAGCCACATACCTTGCTTGGCTCACACCTTGAACCTGGTGGTGCAGTGCTTCCTCAAAAATTATCCGGAGTTAACAGCCCTGCTCCAGAAGGTGCGAAGACTGTGCGCGCACATCCGCCGGTCGCCTGTACACTCCGTTCGTATGCAGAAGCTGCAGCGATTGCTCCACCTTCCCAACCACCGCCTCATTATCGACATTGCAACAAGGTGGAACTCCACCCTGCACATGGTGGAGCGGCTGTGCGAGCAGAGGCAGGCCATAATGCATTTGTGGGAGGATACACGGCCAGGCACTTTGAGAGCAGACATGGAGTTGACAGGTGTGCAGTGGTCGAAGCTGAAAGACCTTTGTAAAGTCCTTCAGTGTTTTGAGGAATGCACACGGCTGGTAAGCGCAGACGACGCCATCCTAAGCATAAGCATCCCACTTATGCGTCTGCTCATGCAAACTTTGACGCACCTTAAGGAGCAGGCGTCTGCAGCCAATGTTGATGAGGAGGAAGAGGAGGAGGGAATCCTTGATGACATTCAGCCATTGTCTGCTCAGGGACCTCTCCTGGACGAGGTGGAGGAAGAAGAGGAGGAGGAGGATGATGGGGATGATTACTTAGGGGAGGAGGATGCATCTCGTGGGGCAAGTGAAAATGTTGGCGTGGCAAGGTCTGGTACAGGGTTTGTGCGTGACTGGAGGGATGTGGATTTGCCAGAAAGTGCTCCTCCAACCAGCACTCGCAGTGCATCATTGACACCGGGAACATTGGCCCACATGTCAGATTATGCCTTGCAGATCCTAAAAAGGGACCCACGCATTGCCAAAATGATGAACGATGACGACTACTGGTTGGCCAGCATCCTGGATCCACGCTATAAAGGCAAATTACAAAACATCATGCCACAGGAGAACCTTGACCTAATATTGGCTAATAAACAAGCAACTCTGGTAAATCGGTTGCTTGAGGCATTCCCAGCACACAGCAGCGGTGATTGTTCTCACACGAGCCGTACGGGCCGGGGGAAGCTTGGCAGAGGTGTTCGTGGTGCACACAGCAGAAGTGGCGTTGGAGACAGGGGTTTCATGACAATGTTGTGGACTGATTTTTCAAGTACCGCTCACACAACTGGTAATACTGCATCTATGGAAAGTGACAGGAGACAGCAGTTGTCAACTATGGTTACAAACTACTTTTCCTCCCATATCGATGTTCTCCCACACAGGTCATTCCCCTTTGACTATTGGGCCGCTAAACTGGACACCTGGCCTGAATTGGCACAATATGCCTTACAGGAGCTCGCTTGCCCAGCTGCAAGTGTGCTATCGGAAAGAGTCTTCAGTGCAGCTGGATCAATCCTGACAGAAAAAAGGACCCGTCTGTCAACCCAAAATGTGGATGATCTAACCTTCATTAAAATGAACCACACATGGGTTTCCAAGGATTTTGTCCCACCTTCCTCTGATGACACATAGGGTGACAGAAAAATGGCTTGCTTTGGTCCACCTCTTCCTGGGACTTGACCTATTTCACCTTTTGCATCAGCTGAATGTCCAACATCAACATATGCCACTTTCTAAAACTCCCTAACTGTGCTGCCTCCCCCCCCCATGGCCGGGGTCACCACCTAGCGCACGACACCGTGCGAGTGCCGTTGCCCTGGACAGGTGGGTAGGCCGACTTTTGGGCGCGGGCACTGGTACAGGGTCCTTCATAGTGCAATCAAGTGTCTCTGACGGTGGTGGTGCGCACCCGCCGTCAGACACACCGCCGTACTATGAGGGGCCCAGTGCCAGTACCGACGCCCACGAGTGGGCCCCCCTTGCTTGGGCAGGGCCCCAGCATTTGCAATCTTTACCTCTCCCTGCTCCTCCGCTGTGTAGTCTGGGCCGTTAAATCCATACTGTGCCTGACACCGTCTGAGCCTGCCTCCTGATGTATAGACATATATTTTGAATGTGTACGCTATCCATACATGTTATCCGGGGAAACGGTACCCTTTCTAACCTTTGTGCAATCACGTGCAATCCATACTGGGCCTAACACCGTCTGAGCCTGCCTCCTGATGTATAGACATATATTTTGAATGTGTACGCTATCCATACATGTTATCCGGGGAAACGGTACCCTTTCTAACCTTTGTGCAATCACGTGCAATCCATACTGGGCCTAACACCGTCTGAGCCTGCCTCCTGATGTATAGACATATATTTTGAATGTGTACGCTATCCATACATGTTATCCGGGGAAACGGTACCCTTTCTAACCTTTGTGCAATCACGTGCAATCCATACTGGGCCTAACACTGTCTGAGCCTGCCTCCTGATGTATAGACATATATTTTGAAGGTGTACGCTATCCATACATGTTATCCGGGGAAACGGTACCCTTTCTAACCTTTGTGCAATCACGTGCAATCCATACTGGGCCTAACACCGTCTGAGCCTGCCTCCTGATGTATAGACATATATTTTGAATGTGTACGCTATCCATACATGTTATCCGGGGAAACGGTACCCTTTCTAACCTTTGTGCAATCACGTGCAATCCATACTGGGCCTAACACCGTCTGAGCCTGCCTCCTGATGTATAGACATATATTTTGAATGTGTACGCTATCCATACATGTTATCCGGGGAAACGGTACCCTTTCTAACCTTTGTGCAATCACGTGCGATCCATACTGGGCCTAACACCGTCTGAGCCTGCCTCCTGATGTATAGACATATATTTTGAATGTGTACGCTATCCATACATGTTATCCGGGGATACGGTACCCTTTCTAACCTTTGTGCAATCACGTGCAATCCATACTGGGCCTAACACCGTCTGAGCCTGCCTCCTGATGTATAGACATATATTTTGAATGTGTACGCTATCCATACATGTTATCCGGGGAAACGGTACCCTTTCTAACCTTTGTGCAATCATGTGCAATCCATACTGGGCCTAACACTGTCTGAGCCTGCCTCCTGATGTATAGACATATATTTTGAATGTGTACGCTATCCATACATGTTATCTGGGGATACGGTACCCTTTCTAACCTTTGTGCAATCACGTGCAATCCATACTGGGCATAACACCGTCTGAGCCTGCCTCCTGATGTATAGACATATATTTTGAATGTGTACGCTATCCATACATGTTATCTGCAGAAATGACGTGGAAGTGCAATAAGGACTGCGCTTGCTTCTGGTAGAGTAAAGGGTTCTTTATTCAGCCAACGCGTTTCCTGAGCTTGCTGGCTCACTTCATCAGGGCAGATTACATTGGAAGACAGTGAAACATACTTAAAGACAAAAAAGGCGCCAATACAGGGTCAAATAGAATCAGCAAAGGTAAAAAAAAAACAAAAAAAAACAAACAAACAATGAAACTTTATTACAAGCATAAAAAACACAACAATAAGAGTATATATAGAAAAGAAAAAATAAAAATATGTAAAAGTACAAAAAATTAAAATATAAAACAGAGTGCTATGGATCACGGGGTTAAAACATGGCTATAGTTAAAAAAGGTGAGTCCTCAAAGGGTATTAGAACCTGGCTCATAAAATGCAAATGGAAGGTATTAGTCCACTAGACCATAAAGCTTGACTGTGGTGGTGTGAAGAATAAATTGTGGGGTTGTTTGTCACTTTATTTAGAAAAAAAAAAAAAAACCAATATAAGCAAAGGTCAAAAATGGTAAAGAATAAAAACAATGAAATTTAATCACAAACATAGAAAACACAACAATAAGAGTCTATATAGAAAAGAAAAAATAAAATTATGTAAAAGTACAAAAAATATGAAACAGAGTGCTAAGGATCACGAGGTTGAAACATGGCTATAGTTAAAAAAGGTGAGTCCTCAAGGGGAAAGGGGAAAGATTCTTATGTTTTTATTTCTTTTGACGTATCTGCTTTGTATTCCAACATTGATCACCAACTGGGTTTGAGCTGTTTTAAAAAATTTCTTTTAACTGACAGTCGACTGTCTGACCCTCAAAAGGAATTTATTTTTAATGGGATGGATTTTATTTTACATAATAATTTTTTTACTTTCTTGGGGGATTTTTATCATCAGATCAGAGGCACCGCTATGGGATCACGGGTCGCGCCAACTTATGCTAATCTTTTTATGGGGGTCTTTGAGAATGCTTTTATTACTATTGATTCATTTTTAGAGGGTATTGTTTTATATAGAAGATACATTGATGATTTATTCTTAATCCTGGACACCAGTCACGTTTCAGTTGATGCTTTTATTTCTTTTATACAAAATAACACATGGGGTTTGGAATTTACCCCCCACATTAGTAATACCCAGATGGACTTTCTTGATATCACTTTTTTTATAAAAAATTCCAAAATTCATACCAAAACCTTTTTTAAGAAAGTTGACTCCAATAGTTATGTCCATTTTAAGAGTAGCCACTATTCCAAATGGCTTTTTAACATCCCTCATAATCAATTTCAGAGAATCCGAAAGAATTGCACAGAGGACGAGGATTTTAATAATCAAGCTGAGGTCCTCAAGGGAAGATTCCTTGCTCAAAAATACCCCTCCCAATTGGTTCATTCTACTTTTAATAATGTTTTTCAAAATTTTAATCAGCAAACTCTTTTAAGTGAGAGATCTAAAGAAAAGGATGCACATGATAACTATCAGGCCAACTTCATCACTACTTATAACTCCCAACATAAAGAGATAAAAAATATGTTAGGTGACCTCTGGTATATTATCAAAAAAGATCCAATACTCAATAAAGTTCTGCCTGATAGACCTACTGTCACTTTTAGGAAGGCCAGATCACTAAAAAACCATCTGGCCCCTAGCAGATTGACCCAGTGTACTCCTGATAACTGCACTGGCTTGACACCAGGCATTTTCAGATGCCTGAAACCCAGGTGCAGCCTATGCAGTAATATTGCTCATAATACATTCATCTTTTCACATCCATTCACCTCAGAAAAATTCACCATCACTAACCACCTGTCCTGTGTGTCTTCCTTTGTCATCTACACTCACTGGCCACTTTATTAGGTACACCTGTCCAACTGTGTGTTAAGACTTAATTTCTAATCAGCCAATCACATGGCGGCAACTCAGTGCATTTAGGCATGTAGACATGGTCAAGACAATCTCCTGCAGTTCAAACCGAGCATCAGTATGGGGAAGAAAGGTGATTTGAGTGCCTTTGAACGTGGCATGATTGTTGGTGCCAGAAGGGCTGGTCTGAGAATTTCAGAAACTGCTGATCTACTGGGATTTTCACGCACAACCATCTCTAGGGTTTACAGAGAATGGTCCGAAAAAGAAAAAAAATCCAGTGAGCGGCAGTTCTGTGGCCGGAAATGCCATGTTGATGCCAGAGGTCAGAGGAGAATGGGCAGACTGGTTCGAGCTGATAGAAAGGCAACAGTGACTCAAATTGCCACCCGTTACAACCAAGGTAGGCAGAAGAGCATCTCTGAACGCACAGTGCGTCGAACTTTGAGGCAGATGGGCTACAGCAGCAGAAGACCACACTGGGTACCACTCCTCTCAGCTAAGAACAGGAAACTGAGGCTACAATTTGCACAAGCTCATCGAAATTGGACAGTAGAAGATTGGAAAAACGTTGCCTGGTCTGATGAGTCTCGATTTCTGCTGCGACATTCGGATGGTAGGGTCAGAATTTGGCGTAAACAACATGAAAGCATGGATCCATCCTGCCTTGTATCAACGGTTCAGGCTGGTGGTGGTGGTGTCATGGTGTGGGGAATTTTTTCTTGGCACTCTTTGGGCCCCTTGGTACCAATTGAGCATCGTTGCAACGCCACAGCCTACCTGAGTATTGTTGCTGACCATGTCCATCCCTTTATGACCACAATGTACCCAACATCTGATGGCTACTTTCAGCAGGATAATGCGCCATGTCATAAAGCTCGAATCATCTCAGATTGGTTTCTTGAACATGACAATGAGTTTACTGTACTCAAATGGCCTCCTCAGTCACCAGATCTCAATCCAATAGAGCATCTTTGGGATGTGGTGGAACGGGAGATTCGCATCAGGGATGTGCAGCCGACAAATCTGCGCCAACTGTGTGATGCCATCATGTCAATATGGTCCAAAATCTCTGAGGAATGCTTCCAGCACCTTGTTGAATCTCTGCCACGAAGAATTGAGGCAGTTCTGAAGGCAAAAGGGGGTCCAACCCCTTACTAGCATGGTGTACCTAATAAAGTGGCCAGTGAGTGTATGTCATCCTTTGTCCTTGTCCTAAATTGTATGTTGGCAGAACCACACAACCCCTTCACTGTAGAATGAACTCTCATAGACACAACACTAAAACTGGGTATCAAAAACACGGTTTGTCACGTCACTTTGATTTATTTCACGAAAGAGATTTTTCTAAAGCCATCATTTTTCCTATAGAACACATCCCTGAACACGTTTCCAATAGAACCCAAGCACTGAATAGAAAAGAGGTCTATTGGATTTATAAATTAAAGACAATTGGTCCCTATGGCCTCAATATTATCAATGATGCTTTTATTTGATAGAAGAGGGGGAAAATATTTATTCTTCACACCGCTGCAGTCAAGCTTAATGGTCTAGTCGACTAATACCTTACATTTGCACTTTATAGTCTGCACTTGCACTTCATGAGCCAGGTTCTAATACCCCTTGAGGACTCACTTTTTTTAACTATAGCCATGTTTCAACCTCGTGATCCTTAGCACTCTGTTTCA
>NW_027362361.1:0-29106 GCF_039654945.1 Dendrobates tinctorius | reverse complement strand
TAGGGGGCCCACACTCCCTCCGAGTATCACCTAGCTAGGGGGCCCACACTTCCTCCGAGTTTCGCCTTGTTAGGGGGCCCACACTCCGAACGAGTGTCGCCTAGCTAGGGGCCCCACACTCCCTCCGAGTGTCAACTAACTAGGGGGCCCACACTCCGCCCGAGTGTCACCTAGCTAGGGGGCCCACACTCTGTCCGTGTGTCGCCTAGCTAGGGGGCCCACTCTCCGTCCGAGTTTCGCGTTGCTAGGGGGCCCACACTCCGTCCGAGTGTCGCCTAGCTAGGGGGCCCACACTCCGTCCGAGTGTCGCCTAGCTAGGGGGCCCACACTCCGTCCGAGTGTCGTGTTGCTAGGGGGCCCACACTCCGTCCAAGTGTCGCCTAGCTAGGGGGCCCACACTCCGTCCGAGTGTCGCCTAGCTAGGGGGCCCACACTCCGAACGAGTGACGCCTAGCTAGGGGCCCCACACTCCCTCCGAGGGTCACCTAACTAGGGGGCCCACACTCCGTCCGAGTGTCGCCTAGCTAGGGGGCCCACACTCCGTCCGAGTGTCGCGTTGCTAGGGGGCCCACACTCCGTCCGAGTGTCGCCTAGCTAGGGGGCCCACACTCCGTCCGAGTGTCGCCTAGCTAGGGGGCCCACACTCCGAACGAGTGTCGCCTAGCTAGGGGGCCCACACTCCCTCCGAGTGTCACCTAACTAGGAGGCCCACACTCCGTCCGAGTGTCGCCTAGCTAGGGGGCCCACACTCCGTCCGAGTGTCGTCTAGCTAGGGGGCCCACACTCCGTCCGAGTGTCGCCTAGCTAGGGGGCCCACATTCCGTCCGAGTGTCGCCTAGCTAGGGGGCCCACACTCCCTCCGAGTATCACCTAGCTAGGGGGCCCACACTTCCTCCGAGTTTCGCCTTGTTAGGGGGCCCACACTCCGAACGAGTGTCGCCTAGCTAGGGGCCCCACACTCCCTCCGAGTGTCAACTAACTAGGGGGCCCACACTCCGCCCGAGTGTCACCTAGCAAGGGGGCCCACACTCTGTCCGTGTGTCGCCTAGCTAGGGGGCCCACTCTCCGTCCGAGTGTCGCGTTGCTAGGGGGCCCACACTCCGTCCGAGTGTCGCCTAGCTAGGGGGCCCACACTCCGTCCGAGTGTCGCCTAGCTAGGGGGCCCACACTCCGTCCGAGTGTCGTGTTGCTAGGGGGCCCACACTCCGTCCAAGTGTCGCCTAGCTAGGGGGCCCACACTCCGTCCGAGTGTCGCCTAGCTAGGGGGCCCACACTCCGAACGAGTGACGCCTAGCTAGGGGCCCCACACTCCCTCCGAGGGTCACCTAACTAGGGGGCCCACACTCCGCCCGATTGTCGCCTAGCTAGGGGGACCACACTCTGTCCGTGTGTCGCCTAGCTAGGGGGCCCACACTCCGTCCGAGTGTCACCTAGCTAGGGGGCCCACACTCCGTCCAAGTGTCGCGTTGCTTGGGGGTCCACACTCCGTCTGAGTGTCGACTAGCTAGGGGGCCCACATTCCGTCCGAGTGTCGCCTAGCTAGGGGGCCCACACTCCGTCCGAGTGTCACGTTGCTAGGGTGCCCACACTCCGTCCGAGTGTCGCCTAGCTAGGGGGCCCACAATCCGTCCGAGTGTCGCCTAGCTAGGGTGCCCATACTCCGTCCGAGTGTCGCCTAGCTAGGGGGCCCACACTCCGTCCGAGTGTCGTCTAGCTAGGGGTCCCACACTCCGTCCGAGTGTCGTCTAGCTAGGGGGCCCACACTCCGTCCGAGTGTCGCCTAGCTAGGGGGCCCACACTCCGAACGAGTGACACCTAGCTAGGGGCCCCACACTCCCTCCAAGTGTCACCTAACTAGGGGGCCCACACTCCGCCCGATTGTCGCCTAGCTAGGGGGACCACACTCTGTCCGTGTGTCGCCTAGCTAGGGGGCCCACACTCCGTCCGAGTGTCACCTATCTAGGGGCCCCACACTCCGTCCGAGTGTCGCGTTGCTTGGGGGCCCACACTCCGTCCGAGTTTCGACTAGCTAGGGGGCCCACATTCCGTCCGAGTGTCGCCTAGCTAGGGGGCCCACACTCCGTCCGAGTGTCGCCTAGCTAGGGGGCCCACACTCCGTCCGAGTGTCGCCTAGCTAGGGGGCCCACACTCCGTCCGAGTGTCGCCTAGCTAAGGGTCCCACACTCCGTCCGAGTGTCGCCTAGCTAGGGGGCCTACACTCCGTCTGAGTGTCGCCTAGCTAGGGGGCCCACACTCCGCCCGAGTGTCGCCTAGCTAGGGGGCCCACACTCCGTCCGAGAGTCGCCTAGCTAGGGGGCCCACACTCTGTCCGAGTGTCGCCTAACTAGGGGGCCCACACTCCGCCCGAGTGTCGCCTAGCTAGGGGGCCACATTCCGTCCGAGAGTCGCCTAGCTAGGGGGCCCACACTCTGTCCGAGTGTTGCCTAGCTAGGGGGCCCACACTCCGTCCGAGTGTCGTCTAGCTAGGGGGCCCACACTCCGTCCGAGTGTCGCCTAGCTAGGGGGCCCACATTCCGTCCGAGTGTCGCCTAGCTAGGGGGCCCACACTCCCTCCGAGTATCACCTAGCTAGGGGGCCCACACTTCCTCCGAGTTTCGCCTTGTTAGGGGGCCCACACTCCGAACGAGTGTCGCCTAGCTAGGGGCCCCACACTCCCTCCGAGTGTCAACTAACTAGGGGGCCCACACTCCGCCCGAGTGTCACCTAGCAAGGGGGCCCACACTCTGTCCGTGTGTCGCCTAGCTAGGGGGCCCACTCTCCGTCCGAGTGTCGCGTTGCTAGGGGGCCCACACTCGGTCCGAGTGTCGCCTAGCTAGGGGGCCCACACTCCGTCCGAGTGTCGCCTAGCTAGGGGGCCCACACTCCGTCCGAGTGTCGTGTTGCTAGGGGGCCCACACTCCGTCCAAGTGTCGCCTAGCTAGGGGGCCCACACTCCGTCCGAGTGTCGCCTAGCTAGGGGGCCCACACTCCGAACGAGTGACGCCTAGCTAGGGGCCCCACACTCCCTCCGAGGGTCACCTAACTAGGGGGCCCACACTCCGCCCGATTGTCGCCTAGCTAGGGGGACCACACTCTGTCCGTGTGTCGCCTAGCTAGGGGGCCCACACTCCGTCCGAGTGTCACCTAGCTAGGGGGCCCACACTCCGTCCAAGTGTCGCGTTGCTTGGGGGTCCACACTCCGTCTGAGTGTCGACTAGCTAGGGGGGCCCACATTCTGTCCGAGTGTCGCCTAGCTAGGGGGCCCACACTCGTCGCCGAGTGTCACGTTGCTAGGGTGCCCACACTCCGTCCGAGTGTCGCCTAGCTAGGGGGCCCACAATCCGTCCGAGTGTCGCCCTAGCTAGGGTGCCCATACTCCGTCCGAGTGTCGCCTAGCTAGGGGGCCCACACTCCGTCCGAGTGTCGTCTAGCTAGGGGTCCCACACTCCGTCCCGAGTGTCGTCTAGCTAGGGGGCCCACACTCCGTCCGAGTGTCGCCTAGCTAGGGGGCCCACACTCCGAACGAGTGACACCTAGCTAGGGGCCCCACACTCCCTCCAAGTGTCACCTAACTAGGGGGCCCACACTCCGCCCCGATTGTCGCCTAGCTAGGGGGACCACACTCTGTCCGTGTGTCGCCTAGCTAGGGGGCCCACACTCCGTCCGAGTGTCACCTATCTAGGGGCCCCACACTCCGTCCGAGTGTCGCGTTGCTTGGGGGCCCACACTCCGTCCGAGTTTCGACTAGCTAGGGGGCCCACATTCCGTCCGAGTGTCGCCTAGCTAGGGGGCCCACACTCCGTCCGAGTGTCGCCTAGCTAAGGGTCCCACACTCCGTCCGAGTGTCGCCTAGCTAGGGGGCCTACACTCCGTCTGAGTGTCGCCTAGCTAGGGGGCCCACACTCCGCCCGAGTGTCGCCTAGCTAGGGGGCCCACACTCCGTCCGAGAGTCGCCTAGCTAGGGGGCCCACACTCTGTCCGAGTGTCGCCTAACTAGGGGGGCCCACACTCCGCCCGAGTGTCGCCTAGCTAGGGGGCCCACATTCCGTCCGAGAGTCGCCTAGCTAGGGGGCCCACACTCTGTCCGAGTGTTGCCTAGCTAGGGGGCCCACACTCTGTCCGAGTGTCGCCTAGCTAGGGGGCCCACACTCCTTCCGAGTGTCGCCTAGCTAGGTGGCCCACACTCCTTCCGAGTGTCGCCTAGCTAGGGGGCCCACACTCCCTCCGAGAGTCACCTAACTAGGAGGCCCACACTCCGTCCGAGTGTCGCCTAGCTAGGGGGGACCACACTCCGTCCGAGTGTCGTCTAGCTAGGGGGCCCACACTCCGAGTGTCGCCTAGCTAGGGGGGCCCCACACACCGAACGAGTGTCGCCTAGCTAGGGGGCCCACACTCCCTCCGAGTGTCACCTAACTAGGAGTCCCACACTCCGTCCGAGTGTCGCCTACCTAGGGGGCCCACACTCCGTCCGAGTGTCGTCTAGCTAGGGGGCCCACACTCTTTACGAGTGTCTCCTAGCTAGGGGGCCCACACTCCGTCCGAGTGTCGCCTAGCTAGGGGGCCCACACTCCCTCCGAGTGTCACCTAGCTAGGGGGCCCACACTTCCTCCGAGTTTCGCCTAGTTAGGGGGCCCACACTCCGAACGAGTGTCGCCTAGCTAGGGGCCCCATACTCCCTCCGAGTGTCACCTAACTAGGGGGCCCACACTCCGCCCGAGTGTCACCTAGCTAGGGGGCCCACACTCTGTCCGTGTGTCGCCTAGCTAGGGGGCCCACACTCCTTCCGAGTGTCGCCTAGCTAGGGGGCCCACACTCCTTCCGAGTGTCGCCTAGCTAGGGGGCCCACACTCCCTCCGAGAGTCACCTAACTAGGAGGCCCACACTCCGTCCGAGTGTCGCCTAGCTAGGGGGCCCACACTCCGTCCGAGTGTCGTCTAGCTAGGGGGCCCACACTCCGTCCGAGTGTCGCCTAGCTAGGGGGCCCACACTCCGAACGAGTGTCGCCTAGCTAGGGGGCCCACACTCCCTCCGAGTGTCACCTAACTAGGAGGCCCACACTCCGTCCGAGTGTCGCCTAGCTAGTGGGCCCACACTCCGTCCGAGTGTCGTCTAGCTAGGGGGCCCACACTCCGTCCGAGTGTCGCCTAGCTAGGGGGCCCCACATTCCGTCCGAGTGTCGCCTAGCTAGGGGCCCACACTCCGTCCGAGTGTCGCCTAGCTAGGGGGCCCACACTCCGAACGAGTGTCGCCTAGCTAGGGGGCCCACACTCCCTCCGAGTGTCACCTAACTAGGAGGCCCACACTCCGTCCGAGTGTCGCCTAGCTAGTGGGCCCACACTCCGTCCGAGTGTCGTCTAGCTAGGGGGCCCACACTCCGTCCGAGTGTCGCCTAGCTAGGGGGGCCCACATTCCGTCCGAGTGTCGCCTAGCTAGGGGGCCCACACTCCCTCCGAGTATCACCTAGCTAGGGGGCCCACACTTCCTCCGAGTTTCGCCTTGTTAGGGGCCCACACTCCGAACGAGTGTCGCCTAGCTAGGGGCCCCCACACTCCCCTCCGAGTGTCAACTAACTAGGGGGCCCACACTCCGCCCGAGTGTCACCTAGCTAGGGGGCCCACACTCTGTCCGTGTGTCGCCTAGCTAGGGGGCCCACTCTCCGTCCGAGTTTCGCGTTGCTAGGGGGCCCACACTCCGTCCGAGTGTCGCCTAGCTAGGGGGCCCACACTCCGTCCGAGTGTCGCCTAGCTAGGGGGCCCACACTCCGTCCGAGTGTCGTGTTGCTAGGGGGCCCACACTCCGTCCAAGTGTCGCCTAGCTAGGGGGCCCACACTCCGTCCGAGTGTCGCCTAGCTAGGGGGCCCACACTCCGAACGAGTGACGCCTAGCTAGGGGCCCCACACTCCCTCCGATGGTCACCTAACTAGGGGGCCCACACTCCGTCCGAGTGTCGCCTAGCTAGGGGGCCCACACTCCGTCCGAGTGTCGCGTTGCTAGGGGGCCCACACTCCGTCCGAGTGTCGCCTAGCTAGGGGGCCCACACTCCGTCCGAGTGTCGCCTAGCTAGGGGGCCCACACTCCGAACGAGTGTCGCCTAGCTAGGGGGCCCACACTCCCTCCGAGTGTCACCTAACTAGGAGGCCCACACTCCGTCCGAGTGTCGCCTAGCTAGGGGGCCCACACTCCGTCCGATTGTCGTCTAGCTAGGGGGCCCACACTCCGTCCGAGTGTCGCCTAGCTAGGGGGCCCACATTCCGTCCGAGTGTCGCCTAGCTAGGGGGCCCACACTCCCTCCGAGTATCACCTAGCTAGGGGGCCCACACTTCCTCCGAGTTTCGCCTTGTTAGGGGGCCCACACTCCGAACGAGTGTCGCCTAGCTAGGGGCCCCACACTCCCTCCGAGTGTCAACTAACTAGGGGGCCCACACTCCGCCCGAGTGTCACCTAGCAAGGGGGCCCACACTCTGTCCGTGTGTCGCCTAGCTAGGGGGCCCACTCTCCGTCCGAGTGTCGCGTTGCTAGGGGGCCCACACTCCGTCCGAGTGTCGCCTAGCTAGGGGGGCCCACACTCCGTCCGAGTGTCGCCTAGCTAGGGGGCCCACACTCCGTCCGAGTGTCGTGTTGCTAGGGGGCCCACACTCCGTCCAAGTGTCGCCTAGCTAGGGGGCCCACACTCCGTCCGAGTGTCGCCTAGCTAGGGGGCCCACACTCCGAACGAGTGACGCCTAGCTAGGGGCCCCACACTCCCTCCGAGGGTCACCTAACTAGGGGGCCCACACTCCGCCCGATTGTCGCCTAGCTAGGGGGACCACACTCTGTCCGTGTGTCGCCTAGCTAGGGGGCCCACACTCCGTCCGAGTGTCACCTAGCTAGGGGGCCCACACTCCGTCCAAGTGTCGCGTTGCTTGGGGGTCCACACTCCGTCTGAGTGTCGACTAGCTAGGGGGCCCACATTCCGTCCGAGTGTCGCCTAGCTAGGGGGCCCACACTCCGTCCGAGTGTCACGTTGCTAGGGTGCCCACACTCCGTCCGAGTGTCGCCTAGCTAGGGGGCCCACAATCCGTCCGAGTGTCGCCTAGCTAGGGTGCCCATACTCCGTCCGAGTGTCGCCTAGCTAGGGGGCCCACACTCCGTCCGAGTGTCGTCTAGCTAGGGGTCCCACACTCCATCCGAGTGTCGTCTAGCTAGGGGGCCCACACTCCGTCCGACTGTCGCCTAGCTAGGGGGCCCACACTCCGAACGAGTGACGCCTAGCTAGGGGCCCCACACTCCCTCCAAGTGTCACCTAACTAGGGGGCCCACACTCCGCCCGATTGTCGCCTAGCTAGGGGGACCACACTCTGTCCGTGTGTCGCCTAGCTAGGGGGCCCACACTCCGTCCGAGTGTCACCTATCTAGGGGCCCCACACTCCGTCCGAGTGTCGCGTTGCTTGGGGGCCCACACTCCGTCCGAGTTTCGACTAGCTAGGGGGCCCACATTCCGTCCGAGTGTCGCATAGCTAGGGGGCCCACACTCCGTCCGAGTGTCGCCTAGCTAGGGGGCCCACACTCCGTCCGAGTGTCGCGTTGCTAGGGTGCCCACACTCCGTCCGAGTGTCGCATAGCTAGGGGGCCCACAATCCGTCCGAGTGTCGCCTAGCTAGGGGGCCCACACTCCGTCCGAGTGTCGCCTAGCTAGGGGGCCCACACTCCGTCCGAGTGTCGTCTAGCTAGGGGTCCCACACTCCGTCCGAGTGTCGTCTAGCTAGGGGGCCCACACTCCGTCCGTGTGTCGCCTATCTAGGGAGCCCACACTCCGTCCGAGTGTCGACTAGCTTGGGGGCCCACACTCCGTCCGAGTGTCGTCTAGCTAGGGGGCCCACACTCCGTCCGAGTGTCGTCTAGCTAGTGGGCCCACACTCCCTACGAGAGTCACCTAACTAGGGGGCCCACACTCCGTCCGAGTGTCACCTATCTAGGGGGCCCACACTCCGTCCGAGTATCGCCTAGCTAGGGGGCCCACACTCCGTCCGAGTGTCGCGCAGCTAGGGGGGCCCACAATCCGTCTGAGTGTCGCCTAGCTAGGGGGCCCACACTCCGTCCGAGTGTCTCCTAGCTAGGGTCCCACACTCCGTCCGAGTGTCGCCTAGCTAGGGGGCCCACACTCCGTCCGAGTGTCGTCTAGCTATGGGGCCCACACTCCGTCCAAGTGTCGCCTAGCTAAGGGCACCACACTCCGTCCGAGTGTCGCCTAGCTAGGGGGCCCAAACTCCGTCCGAGTGTCGCCTAACTAGGAGGCCCACACTCCGTCCGAGTGTCGCCTAGCTAGGGGGCCCACTATCCGTCCGAGTGTCACCTAGCTAGGGGGCCCACACTCCGTCCAAGTGTCGCCTAGCTAGGGGGCCCACACTCCGTCCGAGTGTCGCCTAGCTAGGGGCCCCACACTCCGTCCGAGTGTCGTCTAGCTAGGGGGCCCACACTCCGTCCAAGTGTCGCCTAGCTAGGGGGGCCCACACTCCGTCCGAGTGTCTCCTAGCTAGGGGGCCCACACTCCGTCCGAGTGTCGCCTAGCTAGGGGGGCCCACACTCCGTCCGAGTGTCGCCTAGCTAGGGGGCCCACACTCCGTCCGAGTGTCACCTGGCTAGGGGGACCACACTCCATCCGAGTGTCATCTAGCTAGGTGGCCCACACTCTGTCCGAGTGTCGTCTAGCTAGGGGGCCCACACTCCGTCCGAGTGTCGCATAGCTAGGGGCCCCACACTCCGTCCGAGTGTCGCCTAGCTAGGGGGCCCACACTCCGTCCGAGTGTCACCTAGCTAGGGGTCCCACACTCCGTCCGAGTGTCGCCTAGCTAGGGGGCCCACACTCCGTCCGAGTGTCGCCTAGCTAGGGGGCCCACACTCCGTCCGAGTGTGGCCTAGCTAGGGGCCCCACACTCCGTCCGAGTGTCGTCTAGCTAGGGGGCCCACACTCCCTCCGAGTGTCGCCTAGCTAGGGGGCCCACACTCCGTCCGAGTGTCGCCTAGCTAGGGGGCCCACACTCCGTCCGAGTGTCGCCTAGCTAGGGGGCCCACACTGCGTCCTAGTGTCGCCTAGCTAGAGGGCCCACACTCCGTCCGATTGTCGCCTAGCTAGGGGGCCCACACTCCGTCCGAGTGTCGCCTAGCTAGGGGGACCACACTCCGTCCGAGTGTCGCCTAGCTAGGGGGCCCACACTCCGTCCGAGTGTCGCGTAGCTAGGGGGCCCACACTCCGTCTGAGTGTCGCCTAGCTAGGGGGCCCACACTCAGTCCGAGTGTCTCCTAGCTAGGGTCCCACACTCCGTCCGAGTGTCGCCTAGCTAGGGCCCCACACTCCGTCCGAGTGTCTCCTAGCTAGGGGGCCCACACTCCGTCCGAGTGTCGCCTAGCTAGGGGGGCCCACACTCCGTCCGAGTGTCGCCTAGCTAGGGGGCCCACTATCCGTCCGAGTGTCGCCTAGCTAGGGGGCCCACACTCCGTCCGAGTGTCGCCTAGCTAGGGGCCCCACACTCCGTCCGAGTGTCGTCTAGCTAGGGGGTCCACACTCCGTCCGAGTGTCGCCTAGCTAGGGGGGCCCACACTCCGTCCGAGTGTCTCCTAGCTAGGGGGCCCACACTCCGTCCGAGTGTCGCCTAGCTAGGGGGGCCCACACTCCGTCCGAGTGTCGCCTAGCTAGGGGGCCCACACTCCGTCCGAGTGTCACCTAGCTAGGGGGACCACACTCCGTCCGAGTGTCGCCTAGCTAGGGGTCCCACACTCCGTCCTAGTGTCGCCTAGCTAGGGGGCCCACACTCCGTCCGAGTGTCACCTAGCTAGGGGGCCCACACTCCGTTCGAGTGTCACCTAGCTAGGGGGCCCACACTCCGTCCGAGTGTCACCTAGCTAGGGGGCCCACACTCCGTCCGAGTGTCGCCTAGCTAGGGGGCCCACACTCCGTCCTAGTGTCGCCTAGCTAGAGGGCCCACACTCCGTCCGATTGTCGCCTAGCTAGGGGGCCCACACTCCGTCCGAGTGTCGCCTAGCTTGGGGGCCCACACTCCGTCCGAGTGTCTCCTAGCTTGGGGGCCCACACTCTGTCCGATTGTCGCCTAGCTAGAGGCCCCACACTCCATCCGAGTGGCGCCTAGCTAGGTGGCCCACACTCCGTCCGAGTGTCGCCTAGCTAGGGGCCCCACACTCCGTCCGAGTGTGGTCTAGCTAGGGGGCCCACACTCCGTCCGAGTGTCGCCTAGCTAGGGGGCCCACACTCCGTCCGAGTGTCTCCTAGCTAGGGGGCCCACACTCCGTCCGAGTGTCCCCTAGCTAGTGGGGCCCACACTCCGTCCGAGTGTCGCCTAGCTAGGGGGCCCACACTCCGTTCGAGTGTCACCTAGCTAGGGGGCCCACACTCCGTCCGAGTGTCGCCTAGCTAGGGGGCCCACACTTCGTCCGAGTGTCGCCTAGCTAGGGGCCCCACACTCCGTCCGAGTGTCGTCTAGCTAGGGGGCCCACACTCCGTCCGAGTGTCGCCTAGCTAGGGGGCCCACACTCCGTCCGATTGTCGCCTAGCTAGGGGGCCCACACTCCGTCCGAGTGTCGCCTAGCTAGGGGGCCCACACTCCGTCCTAGTGTCGCCTAGCTAGAGGCCCCACACTCCGTCCGATTGTCGCCTAGCTAGGGGGCCCACATTCCGTCCGATTGTCGCCTAGCTAGGGGGCCCACACTCCGTCCGAGTGTCGCCTAGCTAGGGGGCCCACACTCTGTCCGAGTGTCGCGTAGCTAGGGGGCCCACACTCCGTCTGACTGTCGCCTAGCTTGGGGGCCCACACTCCGTCCGAGTGTCTCCTAGCTAGCGTCCCACACTCCGTCCGAGTGTCTCCTAGCTAGGGGGCCCACACTCCGTCCGAATGTCGTCTAGCTAGGGGGCCCCACACTACGTCCGTGTGTCGTCTAGCTAGGGGGCCCACACTCCGTCCGAGTGTCGCCTAGCTAGGGGGCCCACACTCCGTCCGAGTGTCGCCTAGCTAGGGTCCCACACTCCGTCCGAGTGTCTCCTAGCTAGGGGGCCCACACTCCGTCTGAGTGTCGTCTAGCTAGGGGGCCCACACTCCGTCCGAGTGTCGCCTAGCTAGAGGGCCCACACTCCGTCCGAGTGTCGTCTAGCTAGGGGTCCCACACTCCGTCCGAGTGTCGCCTAGTTAGGGGGCCCACACTCCGTCCGAGTGTCGCCTAGCTTGGGGGCCCACACTCCGTCCGAGTGTCGCCTAGCTTGGGGGCCCACACTCCGTCCGAGAGTCTCCTAGCTTGGGGGCCCACACTCTCTCCGAGTGTCGCCTAGCTAGAGGCCCCACACTCCGTCCGAGTGGCGCCTAGCTAGGTGGCCCACACTCCGTCCGAGTGTCGCCTAGCTAGGGGGGCCCAAACTCTGTCCGAGTGTCGCCTAGCTAGGGCCCCACACTCCGTCCGAGTGTCTCCTAGCTAGGGGGCCCACACTCCGTCCGAGTGTCGCCTAGCTAGGGGGGACCACACTCCGTCCGAGTGTCGCCTAGCTAGGGGGCCCACACTCCGTCCGAGTGTCACCTAGCTAGGTGCCCACACTCCGTCCGAGTGTCGCCTAGGTAGGGGGCCCACACTCCGTCCGAGTGTCGCCTAGCTAGGGGCCCCACACTCCGTCCGAGTGTCGTCTAGCTAGGGGGCCCACACTCCGTCCGAGTGTCGCCTAGCTAGGGGGCCCACACTCCGTCCGAGTGTCTCCTAGCTAGGGGGCCCACACTCCGTCCGAGTGTCCCCTAGCTAGGGGGGCCCACACTCCGTCCGAGTGTCGCCTAGCTAGGGGGCCCACACTCCGTTCGAGTGTCACCTAGCTAGGGGGCCCACACTCCGTCCGAGTGTCGCCTAGCTAGGGGGCCCACACTTCGTCCGAGTGTCGCCTAGCTAGGGGCCCCACACTCCGTCCGAGTGTCGTCTAGCTAGGGGGCCCACACTCCGTCCGAGTGTCGCCTAGCTAGGGGGCCCACACTCCGTCCGATTGTCGCCTAGCTAGGGGGCCCACACTCCGTCCGAGTGTCGCCTAGCTAGGGGGCCCACACTCCGTCCTAGTGTCGCCTAGCTTGAGGCCCCACACTCCGTCCGATTGTCGCCTAGCTAGGGGGCCCACATTCCGTCCGATTGTCGCCTAGCTAGGGGGCCCACACTCCGTCCGAGTGTCGCCTAGCTAGGGGGCCCACACTCTGTCCGAGTGTCGCGTAGCTAGGGGTCCCACACTCCGTCTGACTGTCGCCTAGCTAGGGGGCCCACACTCCGTCCGAGTGTCTCCTAGCTAGCGTCCCACACTCCGTCCGAGTGTCTCCTAGCTAGGGGGCCCACACTCCGTCCGAATGTCGTCTAGCTAGGGGGCCCACACTACGTCCGTGTGTCGTCTAGCTAGGGGGCCCACACTCCGTCCGAGTGTCGCCTAGCTAGGTGGCCCACACTCCGTCCGAGTGTCGCCTAGCTAGGGTCCCACACTCCGTCCGAGTGTCTCCTAGCTAGGGGGCCCACACTCCGTCTGAGTGTCGTCTAGCTAGGGGGCCCACACTCCGTCCGAGTGTCGCCTAGCTAGAGGGCCCACACTCCGTCCGAGTGTCGCCTAGCTAGGGGTCCCACACTCCGTCCGAGTGTCGCCTAGTTAGGGGGCCCACACTCCGTCCGAGTGTCGCCTAGCTTGGGGGCCCACACTCCGTCCGAGTGTCGCCTAGCTTGGGGGCCCACACTCCGTCCGAGAGTCTCCTAGCTTGGGGGCCCACACTCTCTCCGAGTGTCGCCTAGCTAGAGGCCCCACACTCCGTCCGAGTGGCGCCTAGCTAGGTGGCCCACACTCCGTCCGAGTGTCGCCTAGCTAGGGGGGCCCAAACTCTGTCCGAGTGTCGACTAGCTAGGGGGCCCACCCTCCGTCCGAGTGGCGCCTTGCTTGGGGCCCCACACTCCATCCGAGTGTCGCCTAGCTAGGGGGCCCACACTCCGTCCGAGTGTCTCCTAGCTAGGGTCCCACACTCCGTCCGAGTGTCGCCTATCTAGGGGCCCCACACTCCGTCCGAGTGTCATCTAGCTAGGGGGCCCACACTCCGTCCGTGTGTCGTCTAGCTAGGGGGCCCACACTCCGTCCGAGTGTCGCCTAGCTAGGGGCCCCACACTCCGTCCGAGTGTCGCCTAGCTAGGGGGCCCACACTCCGTCCGAGTGTCGCCTAGCTAGGGGGCCCACACTCCGTCCGATTGTCGCCTAGATGGGGTCCTACACTCCGTCCGAGTGTCGCCTAGTTAGGGGGCCCACACTCCGTCCGAGTGTCGCCTAGCTTGGGGGCCGACACTCCGTCCGAGTGTCGCCTAGCTTGGGGGCCCACACTCCGTCCGAGTGTCGCCTAGCTAGAGGCCCAACACTCCGTCCGAGTGTCGCCTAGCTAGGGGGCCCACACTCCGTCCGAGTGTCGCCTGGCTAGGGGGGCCCACACTCTGTCCGAGTGTCGCCTAGCTAGGGGGCCCACCCTCCGTCCGAGTGTCGCCTTGCTAGGGGGCCCACACTCCTTCCGAGTGTCGCCTAGCTAGGGGGCCCACACTCCGAACGAGTGTCACCTAACTAGGAGGCCCACACTCCGTCCGAGTGTTGCCTAGCTAGGGGGCCCACACTCCGTCCGAGTGTCCCTAGCAAGGGGGCCCACACTCCGTCCGAGTGTCGCCTAGATAGGGGGCCCACATTCCTTCTGAGTGTCGCCTAGCAAGGGGGCCCAAACTCCGTCCGAGTGTCGCCTAGCTAGGGGGCCCACACTCAGTCCGAGTGTCGCCTAGCTAGGGGGCCCACACTCCTTTCGAGTGTCGTCTAGCTAGGGGACCCACACTCCGTCCGTGTGTCGCCTAGCTAGGGGGCCCACACTCCGTCCGAGTGTCGCCTAGCTAGAGGGCCCACACTCCGTCCGAGTGTCGCCTAGCTAGGGGGCCCACACTCCGTCCGAGTGTCGCCTAGCTAGGGGGCCCACACTCCGTCCGAGAGTCGCCTAGCTAGGGGCCCCACACTCCGTCCGAGTGTCGCCTAACTAGTGGACCCACACTCGGTCCGAGTGTTGCCTAGCTAGGGGACCCACACTCCGTCCGAGTGTCTCCTAGCTAGGGGGTCCACACTCCGTCCGAGTGTTGCCTAGCTAGGGGACCCACACTCCGTCCGAGTGTCGCCTAGCATGGGGGCTCACACTCCGTCCGAGTTTCGCCTAGCTAGGGGGCCTACACTCCGTCTGAGTGTCGCCTAGCTAGGGGGCCCACACTCCGCCCGAGTGTCGCCTAGCTAGGGGGCCACACTCCGTCCGAGTGTCGCCTAGCTAGGGGGCCCACAATCCGTCCGAGTGTCGCCTAACTAGGGGGCCCACACTCCGCCCGAGTGTCGACTAGCTAGGGGGCCCACATTCCGTCCGAGTGTCGCCTAAATAGGGGGCCCACACTCCTCCCGACTGTCGCCTAACTAGGGGGCCCACACTCCGTCCGAGAGTCGCCTAACTAGGGGGCCCACACTACGCCCGAGTGTCGCCTAGCTAGGGGGCCCACACTCCGTCCGAGTGTCGCCTAACTAGGGGGCCCACACTCCGTCCGAGTGTCGCCTAACTAGGGGGCCCACACTCCGCCCGAGTGTCGCCTAGCTAGGGGGCCCACACTCCCTCCGAGTGTCACCTAGCTAGGGGGCCCACACTCTGTCCGAGTGTCGCCTAGCTAGGGGGCCCACACTCTGTCCGAATGTCGCCTAGCTAGGGGGCCCACACTCCTTCCGAGTGTCGCCTAGCTAGGGGGCCCACACTCCTTCCGAGTGTCGCCTAGCTAGGGGGCCCACACTCCCTCCGAGTGTCACCTAACTAGGAGACCCACACTCCGTCCGAGTGTCGCCTAGCTAGGGGGCCCACACTCCGAACGAGTGTCGCCTAGCTAGGGGGCCCACACTCCCTCCGAGTGTCACCTAACTAGGAGGCCCACACTCCGTCCGAGTGTCGCCTAGCTAGGGGGCCCACACTCCGTCCGAGTGTCGTCTAGCTAGGGGGCCCACACTCTGTCCGAGTGTCGCCTAGCTAGGGGGCCCACACTCCGTCCGAGTGTCGCCTAGCTAGGGGGCCCACACTCCCTCCGAGTGTCACCTAGCTAGGGGGCCCACACTTCCTCCGAGTTTCGCCTAGTTAGGGGGCCCACACTCCGAAGGAGTGTCGCCTAGCTAGGGACCCCACACTCCCTCCGAGTGTCACCTAACTAGGGGGCCCACACTCCGCCCGAGTGTCACCTAGCTAGGGGGCCCACACTCTGTCCGTGTGTCGCCTAGCTAGGGGGCCCACACTCCGTCCGAGTGTCGCCTAGCTAGGGGGCCCACACTCCGTCCGAGTGTCGCGTTGCTAGGGGGCCCACACTCCGTCCGAGTGTCGCCTAGCTATGGGGCCCACACTCCGTCCGAGTGTCGCCTAGCTAGGGGGCCCACACTCCGTCCGAGTGTCGCATTGCTAGGGGGGCCCACACTCCGTCCGAGTGTCGCCTAGCTAGGGGGCCCACACTCCGTCCGAGTGTCGCCTAGCTAGGGGGCCCACACTCCGAACGAGTGTCGCCTAGCTAGGGGCCCCACACTCCCTCCGAGTGTCACCTAACTAGGGGGCCCACACTCCGCCCGAGTGTCGCCTAGCTAGGGGGCCCACACTCTGTCCATGTGTCGCCTAGCTAAGGGGCACACACTCCGTCCGAGTGTCGCCTAGCTAGGGGGCCCACACTCCGTCCGAGTGTCGCGTTGCTAGGGGGCCCACACTCCGTCCGAGTGTCGCCTAGCGAGGGGGCCCACACTCCGTCCGAGTGTCGCCTAGCTAGGGGGCCCACACTCCGTCCGAGTGTCGCGTTGCTAGGGTGCCCACACTCCGTCCGAGTGTCGCCTAGCTAGGGGGCCCACACTTCCTCCGAGTGTCGCCTAGTTAGGGGACCCACACTCCGAACGAGTGTCGCCTAGCTAGGGGCCCCACACTCCCTCCGAGTGTCGCCTAGCTAGGGGGCCCACACTTCCTCCGAGTGTCGCCTAGTTAGGGGACCCACACTCCGAACGAGTGTCGCCTAGCTAGGGGCCCCACACTCCCTCCGAGTGTCACCTAACTAGGGGGCCCACACTCCGCCCGAGTGTCGCCTAGCTAGGGGGCCCACACTCCGTCCGAGTGTCGCCTAACTAGGGGGCCCACACTCCGTCCTAGTGTCGCCTAGCTAGAGGGTCCACACTCCGTCCGATTGTCGCCAAGCTAGGGGGCCCACACTCCGTCCGAGTGTCGCCTAGCTAGGGGGCCCACACTCCGTCCGAGTGTCGCCTAGCTAGGGGGCCCACACTCCGTCCGAGTGTCGTCTAGCTAGGGGGCCCACACTCCGTCCGAGTGTCGCCTAGCTAGGGGGCCCACACTCCGTCCGAGTGTCGCCTAGCTAGGGTACCCACACTCGGTTCGAGTGTCGCCTCGCTAGGGGGCCCACACTCCGTCCTAGTGTCGCCTAGCTAGAGGGCCCACACTCCGTCCGAGTGTCGCCTAGCTAGGGGGACCACACTCCGTCCGAGTGTCGCCTAGCTAGGGGGCCCACACTCCGTCCGAGTGTCGCCTAGCTAGGGGGCCCACACTCCGTCCGAGTGTCCCTAGCTAGGGGGCACACACTCCGTCCGAGTGTCGCCTAGCTAGGGGGCCCACACTCAGTCCGAGTGTCGCCTAGCTAGGGGGCCCACACTCCTTTCGAGTGTCGTATAGCTAGGGGACCCACACTCCGTCCAAATGTCGCCTAGCTAGGTGGCCCACACTCCGTCCGAGTGTCGCCTAGCTAGAGGGCCCACACTACGTCCAAGTGTCGCCTAGCTAGGGGGCCCACACTCCGCCCGAGTGTCGCCTAGCTAGGGGGCCCACACTCCGTCCGAGTGTCGCCTAGCTAGGGGGCCCACACTCTGTCCGAGTGTCGCCTAGCTAGGGGGCCCACACTCTGTCCGAATGTCGCCTAGACAGGGGGCCCACACTCCTTCCGAGTGTCGCCTAGCTAGGGGGCCCACACTCCTTCCGAGTGTCGCCTAGATAGGGGGCCCACACTCCCTCCGAGTGTCACCTAACTAGGAGACCCACACTCCGTCCGAGTGTCGCCTAGCTAGGGGGCCCACACTCCGTCCGAGTGTCGTCTAGCTAGGGGGCCCACACTCCGTCCGAGTGTCGCCTAGCTAGGGGGTCCACACTCCGAACGAGTGTCACCTAGCTAGGGGGCCCACACTCCCTCCGAGTGTCACCTAACTAGGAGGCCCACACTCCATCCGAGTGTCGCCTAGCTAGGGGGCCCACACTCCGTCCGAGTGTCGTCTAGCTAGGGGGCCCACACTCTGTCCGAGTGTCGCCTAGCTAGGGGGCCCACACTCCGTCCGAGTGTCGCCTAGCTAGGGGGCCCACACTCCCTCCGAGTGTCACCTAGCTAGGGGGCCCACACTTCCTCCGAGTTTCGCCTAGTTAGGGGGCCCACACTCCGAAGGAGTGTCGCCTAGCTAGGGGCCCCACACTCCCTCCGAGTGTCACCTAACTAGGGGGCCCACACTCCGCCCGAGTGTCGCCTAGCTAGGGGGCCCACACTCTGTCCATGTGTCGCCTAGCTAGGGGGCCCACACTTAGTCCGAGTGTCGCCTAGCTAGGGGGCCCACACTCCGTCCGAGTGTCGCGTTGCTAGGGGGCCCACACTCCGTCCGAGTGTCGCCTAGCTAGGGGGCCCACACTCCATCCGATTGTCGCCTAGCTAGGGGGCCCAAACTCCGTCAGAGTGTCGCGTTGCTAGGGTGCCCACACTCCGTCCGAGTGTCGCCTAGCTAGGGGGCCCACACTTCCTCCGAGTGTCGCCTAGTTAGGGGACCCACACTCCGAACGAGTGTCGCCTAGCTAGGGGCCCCACACTCCCTCCGAGTGTCGCCTAGCTAGGGGGCCCACACTTCCTCCGAGTGTCGCCTAGTTAGGGGACCCACACTCCGAACGAGTGTCGCCTAGCTAGGGGCCCCACACTCCCTCCGAGTGTCACCTAACTAGGGGGCCCACACTCCGCCCGAGTGTCGCCTAGCTAGGGGGCCCACACTCCGTCCGAGTGTCGCCTAACTAGGGGGCCCACACTCCGTCCGAGTGTCGCCTAGCTAGGGTGCCCACACTCCGTCCGACTGTCGCATAGCTAGGGGGCCCACACTCGGTCCGAGTGTCGCGTAGCTAGGTGGCCCACACTCTGTTCGAGTGTCGTCTAGCTAGGGGGCCCACACTCCGTCCGAGTGTCGCATAGCTAGGGGCCCCACACTCCGTCCGAGTGTCGCCTAGCTAGGGGGCCCACACTCCGTCCGAGTGTCACCTAGCTAGGGGGCCCACACTCCGTCCGAGTGTCGCCTAGCTAGGGGTCCCACACTCCGTCCGAGTGTCGCCTAGCTAGGGGGCCCACACTCCGTCCGAGTGTCGTCTAGCTTGGGGGCCCACACTCCGTCCGAGTGTCGCCTAGCTTGGGGTCCCACACTCCGTCCGAGTGTCGCCTAGTTTGGGCGCCCACACTCCGTCCGAGTGTCGCCTAGTTGGGGGCCCACACTCCGTCCGATTGTCGCCTAGCTAGGGGGCCCAAACTCCGTCAGAGTGTCGCGTTGCTAGGGTGCCCACACTCCGTCCGAGTGTCGCCTAGCTAGGGGGCCCACACTTCCTCCGAGTGTCGCCTAGTTAGGGGACCCACACTCCGAACGAGTGTCGCCTAGCTAGGGGCCCCACACTCCCTCCGAGTGTCGCCTAGCTAGGGGGCCCACACTTCCTCCGAGTGTCGCCTAGTTAGGGGACCCACACTCCGAACGAGTGTCGCCTAGCTAGGGGCCCCACACTCCCTCCGAGTGTCACCTAACTAGGGGGCCCACACTCCGCCCGAGTGTCGCCTAGCTAGGGGGCCCACACTCCGTCCGAGTGTCGCCTAACTAGGGGGCCCACACTCCGTCCGAGTGTCGCCTAGCTAGGGTGCCCACACTCCGTCCGACTGTCGCATAGCTAGGGGGCCCACACTCGGTCCGAGTGTCGCGTAGCTAGGTGGCCCACACTCTGTTCGAGTGTCGTCTAGCTAGGGGGCCCACACTCCGTCCGAGTGTCGCATAGCTAGGGGCCCCACACTCCGTCCGAGTGTCGCCTAGCTAGGGGGCCCACACTCCGTCCGAGTGTCACCTAGCTAGGGGGCCCACACTCCGTCCGAGTGTCGCCTAGCTAGGGGTCCCACACTCCGTCCGAGTGTCGCCTAGCTAGGGGGCCCACACTCCGTCCGAGTGTCGTCTAGCTTGGGGGCCCACACTCCGTCCGAGTGTCGCCTAGTTTGGGCGCCCACACTCCGTCCGAGTGTCGCCTAGCTAGAGGCCCCACACTCCGTCCGAGTGTCTCCTAGCTAGGGGGCCCACACTCCGTCTGAGTGTCGCCTAGCTAGGGGGGCCCACACTCCGTCCGAGTGTCGCCTAGCTAGGGGGCCCACACTCCGTCCGAGTGTCGCCTAGCTAGGGGGCCCACACTCCGTCCGAGTGTCGCCTAGCTAGGGGGCCCACACTCCGTCCGAGTGTGGCCTAGCTAGGGGCCCCACACTCCGTCCAAGTGTCGTCTAGCTAGGGGGCCCACACTCCCTCCGAGTGTCGCCTAGCTAGGGGGCCCACACTCCGTCCGAGTGTCGCCTAGCTAGGGGGCCCACACTCCGTCCGAGTGTCGCCTAGCTAGGGGGCCCACACTGCGTCCTAGTGTCGCCTAGCTAGAGGGCCCACACTCCGTCCGATTGTCGCCTAGCTAGGGGGCCCACACTCCGTCCGAGTGTCGCCTAGCTAGGGGGCCCACACTCCGTCCGAGTGTCGCCTAGCTAGGGGGCCCACACTCCGTCCGAGTGTCGCGTAGCTAGGGGGCCTACACTCCGTCTGAGTGTCGCCTAGCTAGGGGGCCCACACTCCGTCCGAGTGTCTCCTAGCTAGGGTCCCACACTCCGTCCGAGTGTCGCCTAGCTAGGGCCCCACACTCCGTCCGAGTGTCTCCTAGCTAGGGGGCCCACACTCCGTCCGAGTGTCGCCTAGCTAGGGGGGCCCACACTCCGTCCGAGTGTCGCCTAGCTAGGGGGCCCACTATCCGTCCGAATTTCACCTAGCTAGGGGGCCCACACTCCGTCCAAGTGTCGCCTAGCTAGGGGGCCCACACTCCGTCCGAGTGTCGCCTAGCTAGGGGCCCCACACTCCGTCCGAGTGTCGTCTAGCTAGGGGGCCCACACTCCGTCCGAGTGTCGCCTAGCTAGGGGGGCCCACACTCCGTCCGAGTGTCTCCTAGCTAGGGGGCCCACACTCCGTCCGAGTGTCGCCTAGCTAGGGGGGCCCACACTCCGTCCGAGTGTCGCCTAGCTGGGGGCCCACACTCCGTCCGAGTGTCACCTAGCTAGGGGGACCACACTCCGTCCGAGTGTCACCTAGCTAAAGGTCCCACACTCCGTCCTAGTGTCGCCTAGCTAGGGGGCCCACACTCCGTCCGAGTGTCACCTAGCTAGGGGGCCCACACTCCGTCCGAGTGTCACCTAGCTAGGGGGCCCACACTCCGTCCGAGTGTCACCTAGCTAGGGGACCCACACTCCGTCCGAGTGTCGCCTAGCTAGGGGGCCCACACTCCGTCCTAGTGTCGCCTAGCTAGAGGGCCCACACTCCGTCCGATTGTCGCCTAGCTTGGGGGCCCACACTCCGTCCGAGTGTCGCCTAGCTTGGGGGCCCACACTCCGTCCGAGTGTCTCCTAGCTTGGGGGCCCACACTCTGTCCGAGTGTCGCCTAGCTAGAGGCCCCACACTCCATCCGAGTGGCGCCTAGCTAGGTGGCCCACACTCCGTCCGAGTGTCGCCTAGCTAGGGGGGCCCACACTCCGTCCGAGTGTCGACTAGCTAGGGTCCCACACTCCGTCCGAGTGTCGCCTAGCTAGGGCCCCACACTCCGTCCGAGTGTCTCCTAGCTAGGGGGCCCACACTCCGTCCGAGTGTCGCCTAGCTAGGGGGGCCCACACTCCGACCGAGTGTCGCCTAGCTAGGGGGCCCACACTCCGTCCGAGTGTCACCTAGCTAGGGGGCCCACACTCCGTCCGAGTGTCGCCTAGCTAGGGGGCCCACACTCCATCCAAGTGTCGCCTAGCTAGGGGCCCCACACTCCGTCCGAGTGTCGTCTAGCTAGGGGGCCCACACTCCGTCCGAGTGTCGCCTAGCTAGGGGGCCCACACTCCGTCCGAGTGTCTCCTAGCTAGGGGGCCCACACTCCGTCCGAGTGTCGCCTAGCTAGGGGGGCCCACACTCCGTCCGAGTGTCGCCTAGCTAGGGGGCCCACACTCCGTTCGAGTGTCGCCTAGCTAGGGGGCCCACACTCCGTCCGAGTGTCGCCTAGCTAGGGGGCCCACACTTCGTCCGAGTGTCGCCTAGCTAGGGGCCCCACACTCCGTCCGAGTGTCGTCTAGCTAGGGGGCCCACACTCCGTCCGAGTGTCGCCTAGCTAGGGGGCCCACACTCCGTCCGATTGTCGCCTAGCTAGGGGGCCCACACTCCGTCCGAGTGTCGCCTAGCTAGGGGGCCCACACTCCGTCCTAGTGTCGCCTAGCTAGAGGGCCCACACTCCGTCCGATTGTCGCCTAGCTAGGGGGCCCACATTCCGTCCGATTGTCGCCTAGCTAGGGGGCCCACACTCCGTCCGAGTGTCGCCTAGCTAGGGGGCCCACACTCTGTCCGAGTGTCGCGTAGCTAGGGGGCCCACACTCCGTCTGACTGTCGCCTAGCTAGGGGGCCCACACTCCGTCCGAGTGTCTCCTAGCTAGCGTCCCACACTCCGTCCGAGTGTCTCCTAGCTAGGGGGCCCACACTCCGTCCGAATGTCGTCTAGCTAGGGGGCCCACACTCCGTCCGTGTGTCGTCTAGCTAGGGGGCCCACACTCCGTCCGAGTGTCGCCTAGCTAGGGGGCCCACACTCCGTCCGAGTGTCGCCTAGCTAGGGTCCCACACTCCGTCCGAGTGTCTCCTAGCTAGGGGGCCCACACTCCGTCCGAGTGTCGTCTAGCTAGGGGGCCCACACTCCGTCCGAGTGTCGCCTAGCTAGAGGGCCCACACTCCGTCCGAGTGTCGCCTAGCTAGGGGTCCCACACTCCGTCCAAGTGTCGCCTAGTTAGGGGGCCCACACTCCGTCCGAGTGTCGCCTAGCTTGGGGGCCCACACTCCGTCCGAGTGTCGCCTAGCTTGGGGGCCCACACTCCGTCCGAGTGTCTCCTAGCTTGGGGGCCCACACTCTCTCCGAGTGTCGCCTAGCTAGAGGCCCCACACTCCGTCCGAGTGGCGCCTAGCTAGGTGGCCCACACTCCGTCCGAGTGTCGCCTAGCTAGGGGGGCCCACACTCTGTCCGAGTGTCGACTAGCTAGGGGGCCCACCCTCCGTCCGAGTGGCGCCTTGCTTGGGGCCCCACACTCCGTCCGAGTGTCGCCTAGCTAGGGGGCCCACACTCCGTCCGAGTGTCTCCTAGCTAGGGTCCCACACTCCGTCCGAGTGTCGCCTAGCTGGGGGGCCCACACTCCGTCCGAGTGTCATCTAGCTAGGGGGCCCACACTCCGTCCGTGTGTCGTCTAGCTAGGGGGCCCACACTCCGTCCGAGTGTCGCCTAGCTAGGGGCCCCACACTCCGTCCGAGTGTCGCCTAGCTAGGGGGCCCACACTCCGTCCGAGTGTCGCCTAGCTAAGGGGCCCACACTCCGTCCGATTGTCGCCTAGCTAGGGGTCCTACACTCCGTCCGAGTGTCGCCTAGTTAGGGGGCCCACACTCCGTCCGAGTGTCGCCTAGCTTGGGGGCCGACACTCCGTCCGAGTGTCGCCTAGCTTGGGGGCCCACACTCCGTCCGAGTGTCGCCTAGCTAGAGGCCCAACACTCCGTCCGAGTGTCGCCTAGCTAGGGGGCCCACACTCCGTCCGAGTGTCGCCTACCTAGGGGGGCCCACACTCTGTCCGAGTGTCGCCTAGCTAGGGGGCCCACCCTCCGTCCGAGTGTCGCCTAGCTAGGGGGCCCACACTCCGTCCGAGTGTCGCCTAGCTAGAGGGCCCACACTCCGTCCGAGTGTCGCCTAGCTAGGGGGCCCACACTCCGTCCGAGTGTCGCCTAGCTAGGGGGCCCACACTCCGTCCGAGTGTCGCCTAGCTAGGGGCCCCACACTCCGTCCGAGTGTCGCCTAACTAGTGGACCCACACTCGGTCCGATTGTCGCCTAGCTAGGGGACCCATACTCCATCCGAGTGTCTCCTAGCTAGGGGGTCCACACTCCGTCCGAGTGTTGCCTAGCTAGGGGACCCACACTCCGTCCGAGTGTCACCTAGCATGGGGGCTCACACTCCGTCCGAGTTTCGCCTAGCTAGGGGGCCTACACTCCGTCTGAGTGTCGCCTAGCTAGGGGGCCCACACTCCGCCCGAGTGTCGCCTAGCTAGGGGGCCACACTCCGTCCGAGTGTCGCCTAGCTAGGGGGCCCACAATCCGTCCGAGTGTCGCCTAACTAGGGGGCCCACACTCCGCCCGAGTGTCGACTAGCTGGGGGGCCCACATTCCGTCCGAGTGTCGCCTAAATAGGGGGCCCACACTCCTCCCGACTGTCGCCTAACTAGGGGGCCCACACTCCATCCGAGTGTCGCCTAACTAGGGGGCCCACACTACGCCCGAGTGTCGCCTAGCTAGGGGGCCCACACTCCGTCCGAGTGTCGCCTAACTAGGGGGCCCACACTCCGTCCGAGTGTCGCCTAACTAGGGGGCCCACACTCCGCCCGAGTGTCGCCTAGCTAGGGGGCCCACACTCCGTCCGAGTGTCGCCTAGCTAGGGGGCCCACACTCTGTCCGAGTGTCGCCTAGCTAGGGGGCCCACACTCTGTCCGAATGTCGCCTAGCTAGGGGGCCCACACTCCTTCCGAGTGTCGCCTAGCTAGGGGGCCCACACTCCTTCCGAGTGTCGCCTAGCTAGGGGGCCCACACTCCCTCCGAGTGTCACCTAACTAGGAGACCCACTCTCCGTCTGAGTGTCGCCTAGCTAGGGGGCCCACACTCCGTCCGAGTGTCGTCTAGCTAGGGTGCCCACACTCCGTCCGAGTGTCGCCTAGCTAGGGGGACCACACTCCGAACGAGTGTCGCCTAGCTAGGGGGCCCACACTCCCTCCGAGTGTCACCTAACTAGGAGGCCCACACTCCGTCCGAGTGTCGCCTAGCTAGGGGGCCCACATTCCGTCCGAGTGTCGTCTAGCTAGGGGGCCCACACTCTGTCCGAGTGTCGCCTAGCTAGGGGGCCCACACTTCCTCCGAGTTTCGCCTAGTTAGGGGGCCCACACTCCGAAGGAGTGTCGCCTAGCTAGGGGCCCCAAACTCCCTCCGAGTGTCACCTAACTAGGGGGCCCACACTCCGCCCGAGTGTCACCTAGCTAGGGGGCCCACACTCTGTCCGTGTGTCGCCTAGCTAGGGGGCCCACACTCCGTCCGAGTGTCGCCTAGCTAGGGGGCCCACACTCCGTCCGAGTGTCGCGTTGCTAGGGGGCCCACACTCCGTCCGAGTGTCGCCTAGCTAGGGGGCCCACACTCCGTCCGAGTGTCGCCTAGCTAGGGGGCCCACACTCCGTCCGAGTGTCGCGTTGCTAGGGGGCCCACACTCCGTCCGAGTGTCGCCTAGCTAGGGGGCCCACACTCCGTCCGAGTGTCGCCTAGCTAGGGGGCCCACACTCCGAACGAGTGTCGCCTAGCTAGGGGCCCCACACTCCCTCCGAGTGTCACCTAACTAGGGGGCCCACACTCCGCCCGAGTGTCGCCTAGCTAGGGGGCCCACACTCTGTCCATGTGTCGCCTAGCTAGGGGGCCCACACTCCGTCCGAGTGTCGCCTAGCTAGGGGGCCCACACTCCGTCCGAGTGTCGCGTTGCTAGGGGGCCCACACTCCGTCCGAGTGTCGCCTAGCTAGGGGGCCCACACTCCGTCCGAGTGTCGCCTAGCTAGGGGGCCCACACTCCGTCCGAGTGTCGCGTTGCTAGGGTGCCCACACTCCGTCCGAGTGTCGCCTAGCTAGGGGGCCCTCACTTCCTCCGAGTGTCGCCTAGTTAGGGGACCCACACTCCGAACGAGTGTCGCCTAGCTAGGGGCCCCACACTCCCTCCGAGTGTCGCCTAGCTAGGGGGCCCACACTTCCTCCGAGTGTCGCCTAGTTAGGGGACCCACACTCCGAACGAGTGTCGCCTAGCTAGGGGCCCCACACTCCCTCCGAGTGTCACCTAACTAGGGGGCCCACACTCCGCCCGAGTGTCGCCTAGCTAGGGGGCCCACACTCCGTCCGAGTGTCGCCTAACTAGGGGGCCCACACTCCGTCCGAGTGTCGCCTAGCTAGGGTGCCCACACTCCGTCCGAGTGTCGCATAGCTAGGGGGCCCACACTCCGTCCGAGTGTCGCGTAGCTAGGGGGCCCACACTCTGTCCGAGTGTCGTCTAGCTAGGGGGCCCACACTCCGTCCGAGTGTCGCATAGCTAGGGGCCCCACACTCCGTCCGAGTGTCGCCAAGCTAGGGGGCCCACACTTCGTCCGAGTGTCACCTAGCTAGGGGGCCCACACTCCGTCCGAGTGTCGCCTAGCTAGGGGTCCCACACTCCGTCCGAGTGTCGCCTAGCTAGGGGGCCCACACTCCGTCCGAGTGTCGTCTAGCTTGGGGGCCCACACTCCGTCCGAGTGTCGCCTAGCTTGGGGGCCCACACTCCGTCCGAGTGTCGCCTAGTTTGGGCGCCCACACTCCGTCCGAGTGTCGCCTAGCTAGAGGCCCCCACACTCCGTCCGAGTGTCTCCTAGCTAGGGGGGCCCACACTCCGTCCGAGTGTCGCCTAGCTAGGGGGGCCCACACTCCGTCCGAGTGTCGCCTAGCTAGGGGGCCCACACTCCGTCCTAGTGTCGCCTAGCTAGGGGGGCCCACACTCCTTCCGAGTGTCGCCTAGCTAGGGGGCCCACACTCCGTCCGAGTGTCGCCTACCTAGGGGCCCCACACTCCGTCCGAGTGTAGTCTAGCTAGGGGGCCCACAATCCCTCCGAGTGTCGCCTAGCTAGGGGGCCCACACTCCGTCCGAGTGTCGCCTAGCTAGGGGGCCCACACTCCGTCCGAGTGTCGCCTAGCTAGGGGGCCCACACTCCGTCCTAGTGTCGCCTAGCTAGAGGGCCCATACTCCGTCCGATTGTCGCCTAGCTAGGGGGCCCACACTCCGTCCGAGTGTCGCCTAGCTAGGGGGCCCACACTCCGTCCGAGTGTCGCCTAGCTAGGGGGCCCACACTCCGTCCGAGTGTCGCGTAGCTAGGGGGCCCACACTCCGTCTGAGTGTCGCCTAGCTAGGGGGCCCACACTCCGTCCGAGTGTCTCCTAGCTAGGGTCCCACACTCCGTCCGAGTGTCGCCTAGCTAGGGCCCCACACTCCGTCCGAGTGTCTCCTAGCTAGGGGGCCCACACTCCGTCCGAGTGTCGCCTAGCTAGGGGGTCCCACACTCCGTCCGAGTGTCGCCTAGCTAGGGGGCCCACACTCCGTCCGAGTGTCACCTAGCTAGGGGGCCCACACTCCGTCCGAGTGTCGCCTAGCTAGGGGGCCCACACTCCGTCCGAGTGTCGCCTAGCTAGGGGCCCCCACACTCCGTCCGAGTGTCGTCTAGCTAGGGGGGCCCACACTCCGTCCGAGTGTCGCCTAGCTAGGGGGCCCACACTCCGTCCGAGTGTCTCCTAGCTAGGGGGCCCACACTCCGTCCGAGTGTCGCCTAGCTAGGGGGGCCCACACTCCGTCCGAGTGTCGCCTAGCTAGGGGGCCCACACTCCGTTCGAGTGTCACCTAGCTAGGGGGACCACACTCCGTCCGAGGTGTCGCCTAGCTAGGGGGCCCACACTCCGTCCGAGTGTCGCCTAGCTAGGGGCCCCACACTCCGTCCGAGTGTCGTCTAGCTAGGGGGCCCACACTCCGTCCGAGTGTCGCCTAGCTAGGGGGGCCCCACACACCGTCCGAGTGTCGCCTAGCATGGGGGCTCACACTCCGTCCGAGTTTCGCCTAGCTAGGGGGCCTACACTCCGTCTGAGTGTCGTCTAGCTAGGGGGCCCACACTCCGCCCAGAGTGTCGCCTAGCTAGGGGGCCACACTCCGTCCGAGTGTCGCCTAGCTAGGGGGCCCACAATCCGTCGAGTGTCGCCTAACTAGGGGGCCCACACTCCGCCCGAGTGTTCGACTAGCTAGGGGGCCCACATTCCGTCCCGAGTGTCGCCTAAATAGGGGGCCCACACTCCTCCCGACTGTCGCCTAACTAGGGGCCCACACTCCGTCCGAGTGTCGCCTAACTAGGGGGCCCACACTACGCCCGAGTGTCGCCTAGCTAGGGGGCCCCACACTCCGTCCGAGTGTCGCCTAACTAGGGGGCCCACACTCCGTCCGAGTGTCGCCTAACTAGGGGGCCCACACTCCGCCCGAGTGTCGCCTAGCTAGGGGGCCCACACTCCGTCCGAGTGTCGCCTAGCTAGGGGGACCACACTCTGTCCGAGTGTCGCCTAGCTAGGGGGCCCACACTCTGTCCGAATGTCGCCTAGCTAGGGGGCCCACACTCCTTCCGAGTGTCGCCTAGCTAGGGGGCCCACACTCCTTCCGAGTGTCGCCTAGCTAGGGGGCCCACACTCCCTCCGAGTGTCACCTAACTAGGAGACCCACACTCCGTCCGAGTGTCGCCTAGCTAGGGGGCCCACACTCCGTCCGAGTGTCGTCTAGCTAGGGTGCCCACACTCCGTCCGAGTGTCGCCTAGCTAGGGGGCCCACCACTCCGAACGAGTGTCGCCTAGCTAGGGGGGCCCACACTCCCTCCGAGTGTCACCTAACTAGGAGGCCCACACTCCGTCCGAGTGTCGCCTAGCTAGGGGGCCCACACTCCGTCCGAGTGTCGTCTAGCTAGGGGGGCCCACACTCTGTCCGAGTGTCGCCTAGCTAGGGGGCCCACAATCTGTCCGAGTGTCGCCTAGCTAGGGGGCCCACACTCCCTCCGAGTGTCACCTAGCTAGTGGGCCCACACTTCCTCCGAGTTTCGACTAGTTAGGGGGCCCACACTCCGAAGGAGTGTCCGCCTAGCTAGGGGCCCCACACTCCCTCCGAGTGTCACCTAACTAGGGGGCCCACACTCCGCCCCGAGTGTCACCTAGCTAGGGGGCCCACACTCTGTCCGTGTGTCGACTAGCTAGGGGGCCCACACTCCGTCCGAGTGTCGCCTAGCTAGGGGGCCCCACACTCCGTCCCGAGTGGTCGCGTTGCTAGGGGGCCCACACTCCGTCCGAGTGTCGCCTAGCTAGGGGGCCCACACTCCGTCCGAGTGTCGCCTAGCTAGGGGGCCCACACTCCGTCGAGGTGTCGCGTTGCTAGGGGGCCCACACTCCGTCCGAGTGTCGCCTAGCTAGGGGGCCCACACTCCGTCCGAGTGTCGCCTAGCTAGGGGGGCCCACACTTCCCTCCGAGTGTCGCCTAGTTTGGGGACCCACACACTCCGAACGAGTGTCGCCTAGCTAGGGGCCCCACACTCCCTCCGAGTGTCACCGTAACTAGGGGGCCCACACTCCGCCCGAGTGTCGCCTAGCTAGGGGGCCCACACTCCGTCCGAGTGTCGCCTAACTAGGGGGCCCACACTCCGTCCGAGTGTCGCCTAGCTAGGGTGCCCACACTCCGTCCGACTGTCGCATAGCTAGGGGGCCCACACTCGGTCCGAGTGTCGCGTAGCTAGGTGGCCCACACTCTGTTCGAGTGTCGTCTAGCTAGGGGGGCCCACACTCCGTCCGAGTGTCGCATAGCTAGGGGCCCCACACTCCGTCCGAGTGTCGCCTAGCTAGGGGCCCACACTCCGTCCGAGTGTCACCTAGCTAGGGGGCCCCACACTCCGTCCGAGTGTCGCCTAGCTAGGGGTCCCACACTCCGTCCGAGTGTCGCCTAGCTAGGGGGCCCACACTCCGTCCGAGTGTCGTCTAGCTTGGGGGCCCACACTCCGTCCGAGTGTCGCCTAGCTTGGGGTCCCACACTCCGTCCGAGTGTCGCCTAGTTTGGGCGCCCACACTCCGTCCGAGTG
>NW_027362360.1:0-35291 GCF_039654945.1 Dendrobates tinctorius | reverse complement strand
TGTGCCCAGCCGCTTTTATTTCAGCAGGCGAGCCGTCCCTGCCCTGCAGAAACATGTGGAGGCAAACATAAAACATGCGCTACTAAACGCCGTCAGTAGCAAGGTCCACCTGACCACTGATGCGTGGACCAGTAACCATGGACAGGGACGATACCTTTCCCTCACTGCCAATTGGGTCAATGTTGTGGAGCCGGGTACAGATCTGGAGAGTGGCGCTCTACGTGTTCTGCCAACTCCACGGATTGCAGGAATCCAGTCTGTACATATTGACTACTCCTCCTACTCAAGTGAAACAGCGCAGCAGGAACCTGTTTCGACCGATATGAGCACAGCCGCGGCCAAACGTCCACAGGCCGTACTGAATTTAATTTCTTTGGGGAATCGAAGCCACACAGCGCAGGAGCTCTGGAATGCCATCAAGCAGGAGAGCGACGTGTGGTTTGTGCCAGCGAATCTCCAGCCGGGCTTGGTAGTGTGTGACAATGGCCGAAATCTGGTGGCAGCTCTTGGCCTAGGCAACCTCACTCACATTCCATGTCTGGCACATGTGCTGAACTTGGTCGTGCAGAGCTTTCTGAGGGACTATCCGGATCTTGATGCACTGCTGCACAAGGTCCGCATAGAGTGCGCTCACTTGCGTCGTTCCAGCACGGCAAGATCGCGCCTTGCTGCTCTGCAGCGCCGATTACGCCTTCCGGAACATCGCATTATATGTGACCTACCCACCAGGTGGAATTCAACGTTACATATGTTGGAGCCATATGCGGCCACCAATATGACCTTGCCAGGAGTTCGGTGGTCCGTTTATTACCAAAATGGCCCCCTAGCCTGGAGGCATGTGCCCAGGCAAGAACCTCCGGCCGTAGCCGAGGGGGCTCCAAGGTCTTGCCTGGCGGTACCGACTCAAGAGCGATAGGAGCCACGGTCTTAAAACTCTCCGGAGGTAGAATTAACCGAGGCTCCGCTTCTCCCTCCTCCGCTGAGACCACCGAGCGTGAGAGGGCATCTGTTCGGACGTTCTTCTCCCCAGAGAGGTAGTGTAGGGTGAAGCGGAAGCGAGAAAAGAAGAGCGACCACCTGGCCTGACGGGAATTCAGGCGTTGGGCCGTCTGAAGATAGACCTGGTTTTTATGGTCTGTGAAGACCTGAAAGGGGAACCGGGCTCCCTCCAGGAGATGTCTCCACTCGGAAAAAGCCAATTTCATGGCCAGCAGCTCCCTGTCGCCGATGGAGTAATTATTCTCCGCTGGTGAGAAGGTCTTAGAATAGAAGAAGCAGGGATGCTTCCGACCTTGAGCATCCTTTTGGTAAAGGACTGCTCCTGCACCGACGGAAGAAGCGTCTACCTCAAGGATAAACGGCTTATCCACATCGGGACAGTGTAAAATGGGAGCGCCTGCAAAGTGGGACTTTATGGAGGAAAAGGCCTTAGAAACCTGTTCGGTCCACGCCTTAGGATTAGCTCCTTTTTTCGTGAGAGCAACCAAAGGAGCTACCAGGGTGGAGAAGTGGGGTATAAACTGGCGGTAATAGTTAATGAACCCTAAAAAGCGCTGCACCGCTTTAAGAGAATGGGGTTCCTGCCAGTCGATAACCGCTTGCAGTTTGGCCGGATCCATAGCCAACCCCTGGGCCGAGATGACGTAGCCCAGAAATGGCAAGGACTCCTGCTCGAACTGACACTTCTCCAGCTTGGCGAACAGGGAATTCACCCGTAGGCGGTCAAATACCCTGCAGACATCTTTCCGGTGGGTGGGCAAATCTGGCGAAAAGATGAGGATGTCATCCAGATAGACCACCACCGAGGTAGAAAGCATGTCACGGAAGACGTCGTTGACGAAGTCCTGGACAGACAGCGGGCGCATTACAAAGGCCGAAGGGCATGACCAGATATTCATAATGGCCATTCCGAGTATTAAAACCTGTCTCCCTCGCGAATACAGATCAGGTTGTATGCCCCTCGTAGATCTAGCTTAGTAAAGAGTCGCGCCCCATGCAACCTGTCGAACAACTCGGAGATCAACGGGAGAGGGTACTTATTCTTTACCGTGATGGCATTGAGACCCCGGTAGTCGATGCAAGGGCGTAACTCTCCGCTCTTCTGAGCGAAGAAGAAGCCTGCCCCGGCCGGTGACACCGACTTCCTGATAAAGCCCCGTGCCAGGTTCTCCCGGATGTATTGGGACATTGCCTCCGTCTCCGGGAGAGATAATGGGTAAACACAACCTCGAGGAGGTTCTGTGCCTGGCAGGAGGTCAATCGGGCAGTCATAGGGACGGTGTGTCTCAACGGACCTCTTAGAGAAGACGTCTGCATATTGATGGTAAGGTTCAGGGAGCGTGGAGAGATCTGTAGGCAGCTCTGTAGACGCTACTTGAAGACTGTCCCTGAGACACCTACCCTCGCAGTCCTTGCTCCAGCCCAATATTCTCCCCGAAGCCCAATCTATGTGAGGGGAGTGACAACGAAGCCAGGGAACCCCAAGGAGTACCTGATCGATGCCATGAGGCATAGTAAGCAAGGACAGGGTCTCCCGATGTGAGGGGGACATGGCGAGACCGAGTGGGACCGTCTGATGGGTCACTTGAGACGGCAATGATGCCCCATCCACCACCCTGATGGTCAGAGGTTGTGGGAGTAATACCAGAGGGATAGTGTGACTCTGGGCAAAACTCGAGGACATAAAGTTCCCCTCGGCCCCGGAATCCAGAGTGACCTCTGCCTCCCGGGTGGAGGAACCGTTATCTAAGGTAACCCAGAATACCAGCTTAGGCGAAAAGGACTCCATCTGGGACTGGCCACCACCTACAACCATGGAACGGGGTCGTCCCTTCGGCCGCTGAGGACATGTGCCAGCCGAGTGGCCAAAGTGTTGGCAGTGATAACAGCGCACGGAGCCCCGCACCTGACGTGGCTTAGTGCCGGTGCGAGATACCTCCATGGGCTTGGTGGAGGGAGACTCCTGTGCGGAATGGCTCAGCGGTTCGGTAAAGGTGGGAGCCAGGTTAATTTTACGTCTGGATTGAGTCCTCTCCAACCCGCGCTCCGTGAACCGGAGATCAATACGGGTGGAGACGGCGATCAATTTTTTCCAGAGTTGTGGGAATATCTCGGGTAGCTAGAGCATCCTTGACGTGCTCAGCTAGGCTTCTCCAGAACACTGGGACTAATACTTTGTCCGGCCACTCCAGTTCGGAAGCCAATGTCCGAAATCGGACAGCATAATGGCTAACCGAGAGTGACCCTTGTGTTAACGACAACAGTTGGAGAGCCGTATCGTGCGTGACCCGTGGTCCTAAGAAGACCTGCTTCAGAGCCACGAGGAACTGAGCAGGCACTTGAACAACGGGATCATCACGTTCCCACAATGGTGTGGTCCACTGCAATGCCCGGCCAGACAATAAGGAGACAACGAAGCCCACCTTAGCCCGCTCTGTAGGAAACAGTGCAGCCAGCAACTCCAGGTGAATGGAGCACTGACTGACGAATCCCCTACAGGTGGCGCTTTCACCCGAAAACTTATCGGGGAGCGGGAGGGAAGAGATTGTCGGCGAGGGCAAGAGTGTGGGCACACGTGAGACTGCCTCAGCGACCGTCTGGGCGGCAGCTAGCGCAGCATTCGCAGCTGAGTTGGTGCTCTCGATAGCCGCCAACCTGCTCTCCAGCTGCCGAATGTAGCGCTGCAGCTGCTGCACGTCTGCCATTGTCAGCCAGACCCTGGCGCTAGTGTAATGTTATGGTCGGCGGAACGCACCAGATAGAAAATAACAAGAGGTGCGTTCGCCGCCCGGGGTCCACCGTGCGGTAGTTGGTAAGACCGCTGCTGGGTAATGGCAGATGCATCAGAAGGTGACGTAGTGCGCATGGGTTAACTTCACCCGAACGCTAGGAGCGGCTCTGTTCAGACACAGAGTCGCTTGCCAGAAATATATGTAAAGGCGCTGGCCCTGTTAACGTCACAGGAGTCAGCATGTGGCGTCGCAGCCGCGAACACCAATGGCTACTGTTAATGCAGCGCAGCGGCAACTATAGCCGCAAGCGTCGGCGCCGAGAACCGGGCACCGACGGACGCTAGTGTAGGCGAGGGAGCACTGTGGCGTAGCTTGCCGCTGCCTGGTGCTGACATAAGAACACACTGTCACCAATCGTATTATCCGAGGGAAGGGGTTTCATAATGAGTCAGCCACCGGTCCATGCATCCGTCACCATTAACACACATAGCAAGATAAATCTACACTAGCGCATCGCCAAGCCGCCCTGCGGGCTTTTTATAGCGATGCGCTTCCGGGACCTTCCATTAGATTGGGAAGGACCAATCAGATCCGACGCAGGACCTGAGCATGTGACCCCTGCTCTCCAGTGAGAGGTCAAGTTGCGGGTAAGCCCAGTAGCACGGCATGAGGACTTATCCTCAGGAGCGGTTCCCTGCAAAGCAGGTTGCGCTACCATTGCTGCACCAGAGGTGACAGCAACATCCAGGCTGTCAGAGCGAGTCTGAGCAGCAAGCCTGGCTCGCTGTGTTTGCTGAGCAACACCCGGAGCGGTCGAGGAAGAGTGGGAGACCGCAGGATGTCTGCCTCTGGATTCCTGCTGTGCAGTGCCAGGAATCCGACGCCTAACAGGTGGAGGGTCTTAACACTAGAGAGGAGCAGGAGGCCCTTCAAGTGTTGGAATCCTTGGCGGAGGAAAATGACAATTCGTCTGAGGTAAGCAATTTCCCTTAAAAATCTATTTTGTAAATCTAAAAAATTCCCTGCATTGAGTGAATCATAGAATCATAGAGTTGGAAGGGGCCATCTGGTCCAACCCCCTGCTCAAAGCAAGATTCGCTAAATCATCCCAGTCAGATGTCTGTCCAGCCTCTGTTTGAAGACTTCCATTGAAGGAGAACTCACCACTTCTTGTGGCAGCCTGTTCCACTCATTGATCACTCTAACTGTCAAAAAGTTTTTTCTAATATCTAATCTGTCTCCTCCCATTCAGTTTCATCCCATTGCTTCTAGTCTTTCCTTGTGTTTGTCCTGCAGTGGAATTTTTTACAAAAATTGTGTCTAATGATATTGAGAAATTGTCTGAGGCCAAGAAGAAAAAATTTAATTTAACATATAAACAACAAAAAGCCTTAGAGGAGATGCAAAAATGGAAAGACGTTGTCTTTAAGGCTGCGGATAAGGGGGGCAACCTTGTGATATGGCCTAATGAGCTATATGAAAATCAGGCATATAGACTCTTGAATAGTGTTGAGCATTCCGATACCGCAAGTATCGGGTATCAGCCGATTTTAGCTGTATCAGAATTCCGATACTGACTTCCGATACTTTTTTCATATCGGATACCGGAATCGGAAGTTCCCATAATGCTAGGAGCTCGCTCGCTTTGATTCAGCCAATGGGAATCCTCAGAAGTGTGGGCACATCCTGTTAGGCATGTAGGCATGTTAACTATTGGCATGGCTGTGATTGGCTGCTGAAATGACGTCATGATGCACTATAAAAGCCACCGCCGCCGCCATTTCTGGTCACTCTGCTGTGAATTCAGTTAGGGACAGGCTGCTGTTGAAGACTGTGAGGGACAGTTAGAAATAGCGATTCTCAAAACAATATTGTGCTTTACCCAGGCTACATAAACCACCACTGTAGCCTTCTTTTCCCTAGCAGCAGTGTTCACAGCTCTCTGCAAGGGCTGTGTGAGTGCAGCTCACGCTGTGGAGTGGGTCCTGCAGCCACGTCTGGTTGTAGGCCGCCCAGCTTGCCTCACCGCTGCCTCATACATATTTTTCTTTTTGAGCTGCTTATTTTTAAAAAATTCTATCTAGTGTGCTTCCATCCGTATCCATATACGTTGGTTGCAAACACTAGTACCGTGTTTCCCCGAAAGTAAGACCCTGTCTTACATTAATTTTACCCCAAAAAGTCCCACCCTGTCTTACTTTCGGGGGAGGTCTTACATTAGCCGAAAAAAAATGACCATTTCTTTTTAACCAATAAATTAACATTTATTAACATGCTGAAGAGTCGGTCATCACCAAACAGTAGAATAAAACAAATGTAGCGTATCAAGAATATCTTGTTACTACCGTGTTACCGTATGACGGTATTTCCATGTATAACATGTAAAACAACAAACAGTCTGAATGAGTTATACTGGAAGATAAAACAAGATTTATTCCATCACAACCAGGTCATCATCTTCAGGAACATCATCATAAACATCAACACTCTGAGGTTCCTCTGGATTTTCTTGGGGCTCCATTTCCGCCTGGATCATTGGCCCATACCTGTCATGTGTTGCAACGGCACTGTCCTGAAATGAGCAGGTCTTGTCCAGGTAGCCAGCTCGCAGTGCATTAGCAACGCAAGTGTCAGTTATCTTTCCCCATGAGTTCTTCACCCAGTTAACTATCTCAGGCAGTTTTGGCTTAACAAAGTTCCCACGGACGTTCCTCTCCATACGGTTTTCAATGTAATCATTGATTTCTGCACGGAGATTGTCCTTGAAGGGCTTGTTAATGGCGATATCCAGAGTCTGGAGATAAGCCGTCATCCCTGCCGGAATCATGATCTGGTCGATTCTTCGCTCATGAAGGAAGTTCTTCATGTCCTTGGCGCGGTGTGTGCTGGCTGCATCCCAGATCAGCATCCCTCTTTTGTTCCCGCGCATAACAAGCGGCAGCATTAAATCAAGCCACTTCCTTATAACCGCTTGTGTGGCCCAAGCTTTTTCAGTTTCCAGCACATAAATGCCAGACACCCTCTCAATCTTGTCCTTCTTGCCCTTCGCAATGAGTAAAGGTGGGACTTTACTACCATCCAAACGAATCGCCAAAATGCAGGTGACACGTGCACTTTCATAAGCGGTGGAGGGAACGTACACAGAGGAGGCACCTCGTTGGTCAATGGTGGTTTGAGCTGCTTGGCCCATGAACACTGCAGTTTCATCCATGGCAATCATGTTGGAGAGACCGTACTTTGAGAAGTCAGTGTCATCCACAAACTTCTTGTATGCAAATGCACGCTTAACAATCTCCGCATCTTCCAGCCTAAAGAGGGTCGTGGATCTTCTCAACGACAGGTCATTGCGCTCAAGAAAGTTATCCACCCAGTGCTGTGATGCCTTGAATTCCTCTGGGGAAATTTCAAACTCGGGTGCCACAGCAAGGGCATATTCCTGAATCTGAGCCCTGGTCACCACCAATGTCTTCGCTCTCCTGTCAGCAACCCACTCACAGACCAGGCTTTCCAGCTCGGTATACATTGGTTGCCGACCACATCCAACCTTGCGCTTTTTAGCCATGCCGCTCTCCACTTGCTCACTGAGGTGACCGTAATCTGCTCGCCATTTACGCACCAATCGTTCACTCAACATTTTTTCCTTGCAGAATTCTGCCATATTTTTGCCCCAAGACTCTTCCACTATTCCTTTTTTATACTCCACAGAGTAGCTCTTTCTTTTACCGCTCCCGGAAGCGCTCATGTCTAGGGGTAAAAATATACGGTACCGTATCAGCATTGTTTATCATTCAGTATCTCTTTTACAGTACAGTACTTAACGTTACACCGTTCAACTGGAAAGCAGACAACAAATCAAAGTACGGTAACAGTAACACAGTACGGTACGGTAATTGCCGTATACCCTCTGCCTGCATACCATAACAGTGCCGTATCCCACTGCACACGGCCCCATGCCCCATAACAGTGCCGTATCCCACTGCACACAGCCCCACACCCCATAACAGTGCCGTATCCCACTGCACACAGCCCCATACCCTATACAGTACATGTTTCCCTACTTGGTTTTTAAATGCTGGACGTTTTCCTCTGCGGTGCGGCTGTGGGTGCGGAAGGCGCTGCAGGGAACGCTGTGCCAATCAGCAGGGAAACAGCGGTGACGTGGGGCTGGGGCGGCCAATTACAGCCCGAGCTGCTGGACCAATCAGTGCTCGAGCTGGGGGCCGGCGGTGACGTGGGGAACAGGGGCGGCCAATGAGCTGTTGAGCTGGGTGGATTGCGGGGTTAACACGGCGAGTTAACCCCATGAGCGCTGGACCCGCCCAGCTGCACCTGAGGACACCTCTGGAGCCTGGGGACCCAATGGGGGACAGCGGCGGCCCAAAGGTAAGGGCCTTACATTTCTCAGCGGCCCCCAACCCTGCCTTACATTCGGGGGAGGCCTTACATTGAAGGACCCCCCCGTAACTCCCACCCTGTCTTACTTTCGGGGGGGTCCTACTTTCGGGGAAACACGGTAGTAGACAGCGGAGCCTTTCTGCAGCCTGTCAGTGCTAGTGCCCACTTAGCTGCACTGTTCACGGCTGTCTGAGAGGTCTCTGACTGTGTGTGAGTGCAGCTCACGCTGAGTAGTGTGTCCTGCAGCTACGTCTGGTTGTAGGCCGCTCAGCGTGCGTCACTGCCTCACACATTTTTCTTTTATTGCAGCTCATTTTTTCTTCTCCTATTAGTGTGCATCCATCCCTATCCATCTACATTGGTTGGTTGCAAACACTATATAGGAGTAGATAGAGGAGCCTTTTTTCTGGCTTGTGCCCTTCAGCTGCAGCCAGATTAGTATTACCCAATTTTTTTGGAGCCTCATCTTTTGCATTGTAGGTTACCTTCCTGCATTGTAATAGCTCCAGAAAATTGGTGATACTCTGACTTTCAAATCTTTGGTCACATCCTTTTAGTTTTCCCCCCCCCCCAAAAAAAAAAAAACAGCAAAGTTCAACAAACACTACATTTGAAAGTTGTGTAGGCCACATTAGCTCCCATTAAAGTGTAGTCGACACACACACTTCATAAAATTAGTGTTTCTTATACCTGTAACCAGCTGTTCAGGAATAAGCACACTAAGGCCCCCCTTTGTACTTTTCTGCCTATCTTTATCAGTCTAGCAAGATGAAGAAGGCAGGGAGTAAGGAACGTTGGCGTGGAGATTCTGCAGGGAGAGGACGTGGGGATTCTGCAGGGAGAGGACGTGGGGATTCTGTGCCTGCTGCTGGCACCAGTGAGTCAGCATCCCCCAGTTTTAGCAGGCAACAGTCCTTTATGCGCAGCTTTTAGGACCTCGCCGTACCCCACTGCTACGGGAGGAACAAATTGAAGCCGTTGTCGGATGGATGGCAGCTAACGCATCGACTTCAATTACTTCGACATCCTCTCAGGGCCAGAGCATCGAAGAGCAACCATCTGACTCTTCACCACCTGCCAACGTGCCCAGGCAGTCAGAGAGCCCTGGACAGGAGCCATCACAGTCTCTACTTCTGTTCTCGGAATCTGTTGGTTTGGAAAGAGGGGGCCAGCCAAGCAGCATTCCAGAATGTGAAGAAGAGGGAGTATGCAGTGATGCGCAACTTCTTTGTCCCTCTGAATCTGAAGAGGCGGGTGGGCCAGTGCCTATGGTCAGCACACCTCAGTACGCATCAGATGATGACGAGACTCAGTTACCACTTTCTGGTGCGAACGGTGCTGGCAAGACAATCCAGGAGAAGCAGGTGTTTGAAGAGGGGAGTGTAGATGATGAGGTCCTTGACCCATCAAGGCGTGAGGAACAGGAAGGTGGTGGGAGCAGCTCTGAGGAAGAGATTCCCCGAAAGGCCAAAACCGGAGGGAGAGGGAGGGGGGCAGACTTGGTTGCCTGTAGCCTCCACTTCGGCACCCGTTAGGAGCATTCCAATTTCAAAAGGCAAGGATCGCCAAGGAAGAACCTCTGGCACTGTTGTCCGGTGACCCTGTGACATTCCACCCACAACACCACGTTCCAAGTCATCCTCACACTCCCAGGCCACTCGGCAGCCATCGGTAGCACAGGCATGGGAGAAAAGGCGGCCATACTCGGCAAACCATCCCCGAGCACAGGCTTTGAATGCTGGCATTGCCAAACTACTGGCCCTTGAAATGCTGTCATTCAGGCTGGTGGAGACTGACACCTTCCGGGACTTCATGGTATTGGCAGTCCCACAATACACTGTGCCCAGCCGCTTTTATTTCAGCAGGCGAGCCGTCCCTGCCCTGCAGAAACATGTGGAGGCAAACATAAAACATGCGCTACTAAACGCCGTCAGTAGCAAGGTCCACCTGACCACTGATGCGTGGACCAGTAACCATGGACAGGGACGATACCTTTCCCTCACTGCCAATTGGGTCAATGTTGTGGAGCCGGGTACAGATCTGGAGAGTGGCGCTCTACGTGTTCTGCCAACTCCACGGATTGCAGGAATCCAGTCTGTACATATTGACTCCTCCTCCTACTCAAGTGAAACAGCGCAGCAGGAACCTGTTACGACCGATATGAGCACAGCCGCGGCCAAACGTCCACAGGCCGTACTGAATTTAATTTCTTTGGGGAATCGAAGCCACACAGCGCAGGAGCTCTGGAATGCCATCAAGCAGGAGAGCGACGTGTGGTTTGTGCCAGCGAATCTCCAGCCGGGCTTGGTAGTGTGTGACAATGGCCGAAATCTGGTGGCAGCTCTTGGCCTAGGCAACCTCACTCACATCCCATGTCTGGCACATGTGCTGAACTTGGTCGTGCAGAGCTTTCTGATGGACTATCCGGATCTTGATGCACTGCTGCACAAGGTCCGCATAGAGTGCGCTCACTTGCGTCGTTCCAGCACGGCAAGATCGCGCCTTGCTGCTCTGCAGCGCCGATTACGCCTTCCGGAACATCGCATCATATGTGACCTACCCACCAGGTGGAATTCAACGTTACATATGTTGGAGCGGTTGTGTGATAAGCAGGCAGCAGTCATGGAGTTCCAGCTGCATCAGGCGCAAACAAGTCGTAATGTAGGACATCTGCCTCATTTTGCATGCCTTCGATGATTCCACGCGGATGGCGAGTGCAGATGATGCACTAGTCAGCATGACTGTCCCCCTTATCTGCCTGCTTCAAAAAACACTGCAAGCACGAAGAGGTGGAGGATGAGGAGTCCCAAATGCCATCTGCTTCTGGACATTCTGCGCTACGTGCTTCCTCACCAAGGTCTAGGCAGGGGACACTTTGTGAGGAGGATGAGGAGGAGTCGATGAAGGAGGAAGACATCTCTCCACAGGAGGGGGGTACACAAAGCTCTAGTCAGTATGTACAGCGAGGGTGGGGTGATGCAGAGCAGGCAGAGATCACGCCTCAAGCAGGGGACAGCGGTTCTTTGGCAGTTGGGAGTCTGCAGCACATGGTTGACTTCATGCTGCAGTGCCTGAGAAACGACCGCCGCATCGCCCACATTCTCAACACGGCTGATTAATGGGTGTACACCCTCCTAGATCCTTGCTACCGGGACAACTTTCAAACCCTCATACCAACGTTGAACCAGGAGCGTAAAATGCGGGAGTACCAAGACACACTGGTGCATTCCATTATGTTCTCCATTCCACCCGAGAGCAGTGCTGCTAGTGCTTTACAAAGCAGCTCTGTGCGTCGAGGCAGTGGAGGAAGCTCTGCACAAAGAGGGAGCAGAGGCAGCGCCTCAGCACAAGGCAAGACCAGTATGGCCCAAATGTGGCAAAGTTTTGTGTGCCCGCCACAAATGTCTACACCATCACAGACGGCTCCAGTCAGCAGGAGGCAACGTTTCCGTCAGATGGTGACAGACTACTTGTCTTGCCCTGTCAGTGTACTCCCAGACGGCTCTTCCCCCTTCAAGTTTTGGGTCTCTAAGCTGGATACATGGCCAGAGCTTAGCCAGTATGCATTGGAGGTGCTGGCTTGCCCTGCTGCCAGTGTATTATCGGAACGTGTCTTTAGTGCCGCAGGTGGTGTACTAACAGACCGTCGCACGTGACTATCCTCCAATAACGTTGACGGGATTACTTTTCTGAAAATGAACAAGGCCTAGATCGCGCCGGAATTTGCCGGTCCTCTTCCAGATTAAATAATTGGTTGGCAAAAGTATCCAGGTCTCCTGTTGTGTTCATGTTTCTACCACCTGAACTGATTGACCCTGGGCTCCAACACCGCCAGTTGCTGCTCAGAAGTGCAGTCTGCACAAAGAAAAACACTAGCTCCTGTGTTAGTGGGGTTCAGTAACGCCAGCTGCTCCCCTGCTGTGTGTCCGGCAACATCTCCTGCTCCCTCCACATTCACACAACATCAGATATTAAACTTGTTCCATTTAGGCCTCAGCCTACAACCTGATTGACCCTGGGCTCCAACACCGCCAGTTGCTGCTCAGAAGTGCCGTCTACACAGAGAAAAACACTAGCTCCTGTGTTGGTGGGGTTCATTAATGTCAGCTGCTCCCCTGTTGTGTGTCCGGCAATATCTCCAGCTCCGTCCACATTTAAACAACATCATATATTAAACTTGCTCCAATTAGGCCTCAGCCTACACCCTGATTGACCCTGGGCTCCAACACCGCCAGTTGCTGCTCAGAAGTGCAGTCTGCACAGAGAAAAACACTAGCTTCTGTGTTAGTGGGGTTCAGTAACTCCAGCTGCTCCCCTGCTGTGTGTCCGGCAATGTCTCCTGCTCTGTCCACATTCACACTACTACTGATTTTAAACTTGCTCCAATTAGGCCTCTGTCTCTAGTATTTATACACATTGTATAACGGACTACATTAATTTCTGTGTAGACAACACGGTACCCACAAAAGTAGTGAGGTGCTTCTCTAACAATAAACCATGGATCAGCCCTGGAATAAAGGCTCTTCTCAAAGAGAAGTTGGCCTTCAGATCAGGTGACAAGGGCTGGCTGAGAGAGGTGCAGAAAGATCTGAAGAATCTAATCAGGCAGGGAAAGGCTAATTATAAGAGAAAGATTGAACTGAAATTGTCACAGAAAAGGATTCATGAAGTCTGGGAGGGTCTAAAGTCTATATCTGGGCATAGACAGACTGTCACCAGGATGGTTGTAGATAAAGAGGGGCTTAATGAACTTAATCTATTCTTTAACAGATTTAATCACACACTGGCTGCTCCTGCCCCTGCATACCATTCACACCTCTTTGCTACAATAACCTCACCCCCTGCTGCAACTTGTCAATTGAGCCAGAGTCTGTTCTTCACAAGTACCCAGTTTGCAAAAGAACTGGATAAGATCAAAGGTTTGAAGGCTTCAGGTCCTGATGGCATCAGTGCAAGGCTAATCAAAACCTGCGGGCACCAGCTGAGTGAGATCATTACATATCTGTTCAATATCGTTTTTCCGAGCGCTGTGGGCACCTAATGGCAACATGACCAGACTGTCGGCAGTAGGAATGAGCTTTGGAGGTTTGAGCAGGGAGGAACTTAGAGCCCGTGCGAGGCACCTCCATAACCACCGACGACTCGGACGCTCGATCGAGTGGATCCAGAGGTTAAAAGAAAGTTGGAGCCAACCTAAACCTCTGTCAGGACTGGGAGTGCTCCAACTCTCGCTCTAGGAAGCGGAGATTAATGTGGGTGGAGATGGTAATAAGCTCCTCCAGAGTACCGGGAACCTCCCGAGTGGCCAGAGCGTTCTTAACGTGGTCAGCCAAACCCCTCCAAAATATTGGAATTAGGGCCTTATCCGACCACTCCAACTCGGAGGCCAGTGTCCGAAAACGGATGGCATACTGGCTGACCGGGGACGAACCCTGTGTCAGGGCCAACAGCTGGAGCGTGGTATTGTGTGTGACCCGTGGTCCCAGAAAGACCTGCTTTAGGCTAGTTTCACACTTGCTTTTTTTTGCAGCGCGTTTTTCCCGCAAAAAAACGCATTGAAAAAACGCATACATAAGCATACAACTGCTGCGTTTTTTTCAAGCATTTTTATGAGCATGCATGAAAAAAACGCAGCGTTTTTATGCGTTTGTATGCGTTTTTAGCGCGTTTTTACTGCGTTTGCGTTTTTTTCCAACATTTTTAGGTGGCCCCTCACACTACCCAAACCATGACTTTACTAACCCTAACCCTGACCCTAACCCTAACCCTAACCCTGACCCTAACCCTAACCCTAACCCTGACCCTAACCCTTAACCAAATCATACTTAACCCTAACCCAAACCCTAAACCCTAACTAACCCTAACCCTAACCCTGACCCTAACCCTAACCCTGACCCTAACCCTAACCCTAACCCTAACCCTGACCCTAACCCTAACCCTAACCCTGACCCTAACCCTTAACAAAACCATACTTAACCCTAACCCTGACCCTAACCCTGACCCTAACCCTTAACCAAACCATACTTAACCCTAATCCTGACCCTAACCCTGACCCTAACCCTAACCCTAACCCTGACCCTAACCCTTAACAAAACCATACTTAACCCTAATCCTGACCCTAACCCTGACCCTAATCCTTAACAAAACCATACTTAACCCTAACCCTGACCCTAACCCTAACCCTGACCCTAACCCTAACCCTGACCCTGACCCTAACCCTTAACAAAACCATACTTAACCTTAATCCTGACCCTAACCCTGACCCTAATCCTTAACAAAACCATACTTAACCCTAATCCTGACCCTAACCCTGACCCTAACCCTAACCCTAACCCTGACCCTAACCCTAACCCTGACCCTAACCCTTAACAAAACCATACTTAACCCTAATCCTGACCCTAACCATGACCCTAATCCTTAACAAAACCATACTTAACCCTAACCCTGACCCAAACCCCAACCCTAACCCTGACCCTGACCATAACCCTAACCCTAAACCCCCTTAACTAACCCTAACTCTAACCCAAACCCCTAAATTCCATGGTTTAAAAAAAAAAACGCATATGCAAAAAAACGCATACATGAGCATGCCAGTGCGCACATATGCGCATCCATAGGCTATAATGGCCATTTTTAGCGCAAAACGTGCGCATATGTGCGCATGCGCTTTTTTGCAGGGCCAAAAAATGCAACATGCTGCGTCTGGAAAATCCCAACGCACACCCCAAAAAAACGCAGAGCATGAAAATCGCATACATGCGCTTACCAGCGCGCAGGTATGCGCACCCATGTTAAATATAGGGGAAAAAACGCATGCGCAGGTGTGCGTTTTTTTCCAGCGCTAAAAAACGCAAATGTGAAACCAGCCTTATAGAGCCTAGGAACTGAGAGGCTCTCTGAACCGTGGGGTCACCACGCTCCTACAGTGAGATGGCCCACTCCAGAGCCCTGCCTGCCAGAAGAGAAATGATGAATCCAACCTTATCCCGCTCAGAGGGCAATTATGCGGCCAGCAGCTCTAACTGAATAGCACACTGGCTGACGAATCCCCTACAGGAGGCACAATCGCCCGAGAACTTCTCGGGCAGCTGGAGGTGGGATAACATCAGTGCAGGAATGGAAGTGGGAACACGGGAAACAGCCTCCGCGGCTGCCTGGGAGCGGCCGCAGTAACGTTCGCTGCTGAGGTTGAATGCTCGAGAGCCGCCAACCTGCCCCCCAGCTGCCGAATGTGCTGCAGTAGTTGCTGTTTATCCGCCATTACTAGCCAGACCGGGCGCTAGTATAATAGGGCTGGTGGAACGCACCAATTTATAAAATAATAGTACGTTCGTTCGCAGCCCGGGGTCCACCGTGCAGAGGTGGTACAATGCTGCTAAGTAAAGGTGGAAGTATAAAGTGGTGTGGGAAGGTCACACGTGGGTTAACGTCACCCAGTGTGAACAGAAGCGAACTCTGTTAACTCACAGAGCCGCACTACCGCAGAACATAAAAGCCGGTGCCTGTTTAGCTCACAGAGCCCGGCCAAAGAGTACACAGAAAGCGGACACGGGGTCAGAGTCCCTCTAGACCTTCTGAGCTTGCGGCGTCGCAACTGCGGACGCCGGTATTGTTAGGCGTCAGATTTCTGCGTCTGCTCTGCAGGAATCCAGAGCCTCACATCCTGCGGTCTCCTGCTGTCTATCTACTGCAGAGAAGATTACTTTGCAGCAGACCATTCCAGAGACTAAGTTCCTCTGTGCTCCTACTGGGCATGCTCACGAGACGATCTCCCATTGGAGATCGGGAGTCATGTGCCCAGGTCCTGCTTCAGATCTTATTGGTCCATCTCAGAGATCTGGAAGGTCCCGCACGGCTATAAAAAGCGCGCATGACCTGCATGGCCATGCGCTAGTATAGACTATACCTGATATGTGTGAATGGTGATGGATGTATGATTCTGGTGACTGACTTATTAAGAAACCCCTTCCCTCTGATAATACGCATGTGGATAGGGAATTAGTTCAGTAGGCTGCGTCAGTTAGTAGCAAGCCTTAGGCCACTGTGCACTAGCGTCCGACATTGCGCCTGGTTTGTAGCTGTGTCGTCCAGCGACAGTGTCCTACGCCGCGCTGCAGCCCTTCTTGGCGCTCGCAGTAGTGACGCCGCACACACGGTAGGTCTAGACGGACGCAGATCCTCTGTCTTAGTTCCTGCTCCTGTGACCTGATACAGTGTGAGCATTTACCTGAGGCCTGTGACTCTAACAGGCTAAGCGTTTTTGTATGTTTTTGTTGCGGCACCTGTGTGAACAGAGCCGGATCTGCGCACTTTGGGTGAAGTTGAACCTGTGCGCATTATACCGCCATATTGCTCGTCTGTCATTACCTAGCAGCGGAGTAACATCTACTGCACGGTGGACCCCGAGCAGCGAATGCACTTTTTAATTTTTATTTAGTGCGTTCCGCCGTTCCTAACAGGTATAGACGCTGACTACGGAGTGCAGAGCACGGGCACTGTGGCGTGCCGAGCCACTGGTGGAGACCAATGCCTGTCACTGACTCTGACCTACCTACACCTAAGCCTGGGCGCCTAACAGACTAGGCTGCACAACACATGCGTACCAAGGGTAGGGGTTTCTTAATGAGTCATTCACCAGAGACATTCATACATCACTCACTCTGGATAGTCAGCTAATGCAGTCTATAGTACTAGCACATGCCCGAGCGGCCATTCGAACCTTTTTCACTTTTTCACACAGGGCCCTGTAGGTTTGGATTTATTTTTCCCTTAATAATAAAAAACCTTCATTTTTAAACTGCATTCTGTGGTACTTGTCTTATCTTTAACTAATACTTAAATGTTTCATATTCACAAACAAATGTAAGTGTGACAAACATGCAAAGGAATAAGGAATCAGGAAGGGGCAAACAGACTATGAGGTTAGAAGTGATTATGGAGTTACTAGTTATTAGTGAGATAATTGGGGTTGTAGCTATGTGACACGTATTGTCCGCACATGTATGGGTTGTTAGCCGCTGGTGTGTTTTGTTTGTGTCTGTTTACAGGCCTTACATCATTACTAACATTAAGACGAATGAGGACAATTCTGGTTTTCATGGAAACATTTTTATAAATACACAAAGAGCTGTATATATATAGACGAGCGTCCTCACCGGTTACACAGCACAATGGCAGCGCACACAAGCCTCCTCCTGGTGATCGCCCTCTGCGCAGCCACAGGTAAGACCCTGCTCCTGCCCGACCTCGAACTGCAAAGATGGGAGCAGCTCAGTAGAGAGTATCACACAGGATAGGATTAGATACACTGCTCAGCAGTCAGTATCACACAGGAGAGGATTAGATACACGGCTCAGCAGTCAGTATCACACAGGATAGGATTAGATACACGGCTCAGCAGTCAGTATCACACAGGATAGGATTAGATACATGGCTCAGCAGTCAGTATCACACAGGATAGGATTAGATACACGGCTCAGCAGTCAGTATCACACAGCAGAGGATTAGATACACAGCTCAGCAGTCAGTATCACACAGGATAGGATTAGATACACGGCTCAGCAGTCAGTATCACACATGATAGGATTAGATACATAGCTCAGCAGTCAGTATCACACAGGATAGGATTAGATACACGGCTCAGCAGTCAGTATCACACAGGAGAGGATTAGATACACGGCTCAGCAGTCAGTATCACACAGGAGAGGATTAGATACACGGCTCAGCAGTCAGTATCACACAGGAAAGGATTAGATACACAGCTCAGCAGTCAGTATCACACAGGATAGGATTAGATACACAGCTCTAAAGTCAGTATCAAACATGAGAGGATTAGATACACAGCTCAGCAGACAGTATCACACAGGAGAGGATTAGATACACAGCTCAGCAGTCAGTTTCATAGAATCATAGAATCGTAGAGTTGGAAGGGACCTCCTGGGCCATCTGGTCCAACCCCCTGCTCAAAGCAGGATTTGCTAAATCATCCCAGTCAGATGTCTGTCCAGCCTCTGTTTGAAGACTTCCATTGAAGGAGAACTCACCACTTCTCGTGGCAGCCTGTTCCACTCATTGATCACTCTAACTGTTAAAAAGTTTTTTCCAATATCTAATCTGTGTCTCCTCCCATTCAGTTTCATCCCATTGCTTCTAGTCTTTCCTTGTGCAAATGAGAATAATGTTGATCCTTCTACAATGTGACAGCCCTTTAGATATTTGTAGACAGCTATTAAGTCTCCTCTCAGTCTTATAGAATCTTCGAATCGGAACACAGTATCACACACAGTAGAATTAGATACACGGCTCTGCAGTCAGTATCACACAGGAGAGGATTAGATACACGGCTCAGCAGACAGTATCACACAAGAGAGGATTAGATACACAGCTCAGCAGTCAGTATCACACAAGAGAGGATTAGATACACAGCTCAGCAGTCAGTATCACACAGGATAGGATTAGGTACACCCAGAGAGGGGAGCGAACATCATAAGCCCCTTGTATAACCTGCACTCTCCCATTGGAGCTGTAGGCAGAGTTGTCCTGTGCTCCGTGGAGCCTGTGGATCACTGTTACTGTCTCTGCCCTCCATGCTAGATTTGCAGAGGTATAGATGTCTATAGGTGAGCCCACGTAGATGCCGGGAGCAGCTGCTAGGGAGGCCGCTCCTCTGTGCCTACACTGGAAGGTGATGTACGTCCGCTGTAATGTTTCCCCTTCTGCCCGCAGCTTACTCTCTGAAATGCTACGTCTGCACAGCAGCAAGTTCCAGCTCCAATTGTCAGACTGCGGCAAACTGCACGAATGGAGAAACGTATTGTCGGACGGTGGAGGCATCAGCCGGAGTCGGTGAGCTCAGCATTTTGGTTTTCTGGTGGTAGTCCCGTACATTCAGCTCCAGCCAGCACCGGTCTACACTGACTGTACATGTGTAACCATTTTATATCACCTGGTTATAACATGTTACAGCAGAAACGTCTACAGTCACCCTGCTCTTACAGTAAAGAATCCAGGGGCTCACTGCTTGTACAGTAAATAATCAGCAGAGTTCCTGTTCATACAGTGAAGAATCCATCGTGTCTTTGCTTGTACAGTAAGGAATCCATAGTCACATTGCTGGTGCCATAAAGAATCTCATCTGTGATGAAGATGAAAGCTTCTTTCTCCTAGAGGTAGAGGTTGCCCCCTAGTCCTCTGTGTACACCGGTGCCAGGTACCGCACGCAGCCTTCTGCCGGTGACTTGTACTGAGGATAAACCACATTCTTGTTGCGAGCAGCGTTTAACCCTTCCCATCCCGGTCAGCTCATCAGATTTGCTTTTCTCCGCTGTAGGTGCGATCTCGGTTACTTCCATCACTAAGTCCTGTGCATTGTCTTGCACACCGAGCAGCAGCGGTATTTCCGGGGTTTCTGCTTCCACCTCCTGCTGCACCACCGACCTGTGTAACGGCGGCGCCAGCGTCAAGGCCAGCTCTGCCGCCACCATCCTGGCGCTGGGATCCCTCCTGACAATCCTGAAGAGCTCAGTCCTGTAACCGCAGACGTGAGACACCAGCACAACTCAGAAATAAAGAGATCGGAACTTCATGGACCTAGATTTCATGTTTCTTCCCATTTCTGAAAGCTCTGCTTCCTCTTTCAATGAATGAAAAGAATCTTGTTCACATCTGCAGAGTAAAAGTCTTGATTAGCTTTATACTTTTCACAGCTGAGGGATTGCTGCAATCGTATCCAGACAATCCTCTGTGGGAAACAGACTGATAGAGTGTAACACAATATTCTGAGCAGAGATATGTCGTCATGTGTTTACCCCACAGAGGATACCACTGTGGCAAACCCTCAGCTGTGCGGGCAGGATGCGGTTAGGATTGTTCTCCAGGTTCTCTGTCAGGTGTATTATAAACCTAATTGACTTCCATGTAGAAACCATAAAGTAACCTAAATTATGGGCATCAAGTACCTTGGGGCAAAGCAGGGATTGTGTGCCCCCATGGACAATTAGAGCTCCCTGAGCCCCTTCCTCTAGTCCAGTGTTCAGCCTCTTATCCCCAAATCCAATGTACTGTATTTTAGGAAAACATTGATGAAAGCCTCCTTTGCCTTCTAATTTCTGCTTTGTGTTAAAATCAAACATGAAATTTTAAAAATATAAGTTATACACATTGATTTTGACTTTTATTATTACATTTGTCTTTTTTATGTAACACTATATTACTCTTGCCCCAGGGGTGAACCTAGCCTCTCTGCTGCCTGAGGCGAACTGCAAAATGGCGCCCCCCAGAGTAAAATCAGTACAAATAAATCTGGTTTACTCTACTAGCCCAACCTGCCGCACTTGTAAAATACACACACTCTTAAATAGGGATATATTTGAAACATCGATCTTTACACTTGTTTCATTTATGAAGGAGGGACTCTGAAAGACAAGATGTGTCTGCTAATGTGTCACACACCACATGGCCACCTAGGGTTGGTAAATGCTACAATGATAAAGCTGTGACCTAGGAGTCAGGAATGCTTCCAGGGGTGATCCCCATGATGTCCCCTGTCATTGCAGCAGTGTTTCCATCATTTTCAGATGTTTTTAGACCTGGGGGATCCATGTAGAAATGCTGGGGTCTCCCATAGACTTACATTGGGCTCGTTGTTCTGTCCAAGTACCTGAGTATTCAAATTTGCTCAACCCGAACGAGCACCCGAGCTCTTTACTGCTCGCTCCTCACTAGGTATGATGCTTTGATCTGTGATATTTTAGCAATGAAAGAAAAGCAGGAGGATTCGTGGTTTATTTGCTTTATTAATTCTTATTTTTCTGCGTTACTTAGTATTTGTTCAGTGAAGCCTGCGGCTGATTACACTACACTATTGTGGGGTTAACCCTTTTAGTAAGTATTATCAGGACTCCCAGTTGTGTCTGCAGTGATTACAGGGGGCTGCAAGCAGCAGATGCTCTGGAGGAGCCCGATGTGAGCGCTGCCGGGGGCTGGGGAGAAGGTGCCGCATCTGTGGACACTGCTAAATAAGGGGAGATCAGCAGCAACACGGAAAGTAAGGAGTTAAACGGAGGAGGAAAGACGTCTATGTACGTCAGTGAGGACGGCGCTTTACCGAGGATTCCCGCTCATTGTCTGATCACAGGATCCGTTGGGGGATTTGAAGTTCCCGCTCTTGTTCCGCGGAGGATTATTACCGGTCACGGCTGACAGCGGAGATCACAATCCGGTCACCCGAGAACCGCGCTGAGTCCAGCCCTCCAGAGCCGCCATCACGGGATCGTCCTCCGGGAGGAGCCGCAGTCACTGATGTGTAGAATCGCCGGCAGCGGCCGCCAACTCCCCCCCGATACGTGATCACTGCGTGTTATCTCCACAGCGATGTCAGGGGCCGGAGGATCAGACACTAATGAGGGACTCCTCTCCCCCCACAGGTCTGAGGCTTCATATGATATTATCCCATTCATCTCCCGACACTCCAGTGTTTTGGGTAGAAACCGCACAGCGGATTCCAGTGTGCGCAGCAACCTACAGACTGGTGGCGGCAGCCCGTGGTGTCTGGAATGTGAGGACCCGAGATCAGCGGCGTCAGCTCTGGTGGTGACGGGGTGGGTGGCTCTTAGAAGAGCCTTTGGTTGTGTAGGTGGAATCGGCAGCAGCGCTCACTTGCTCTTGCCGGACTTGCTGCTCTCGGTCTTCTTGGGCAGCAGCACGGCCTGGATGTTGGGCAGGACGCCCCCCTGGGCGATGGTCACCCCACCCAGCAGCCTGTTCAGCTCCTCGTCGTTGCGCACCGCCAGCTGCAGGTGTCGGGGGATGATGCGGGTCTTCTTGTTGTCCCGGGCGGCATTACCGGCCAATTCCAGGATCTCAGCGGTCAGATACTCGAGCACAGCGGCCAGATAGACCGGAGCGCCGGCGCCCACCCTCTCGGCGTAGTTGCCCTTGCGGAGAAGCCTGTGCACACGGCCAACAGGGAACTGCAGTCCTGCCCGGGATGAGCGGGTCTTGGCTTTAGCGCGGACCTTCCCTCCTTGTTTGCCGCGTCCAGACATGGTGGTGATCGCTGATAAGAACAAGAAACAGAAAAAAAAAAATCTGCGTGATATAAGGCAATAGCTGCGCGGCTGTCGCTTTTATAATCATCTGCCCCGCCCTCCTCTCCTGTCATTGGATGGATCACAAGCTACCAATGTAAATCAGACTTGTGGAGCCACCAATGAGCTGCAGTGGGCGGAGCGACTCACGGTTCCGTTGGTCACATGACTTTGTCACCCAATAGCACGGCGGTGTGACAGCAGAGCTCATTTGCATGGCCGGGCTATAAACTCCTGTGGGAGGAGCAGGGTCGTTATTCTTCACTCTTGTGCGGAGACGTTTCTCGTTCCCATCATGCCTGATCCCGCCAAGTCTGCTCCAGCTCCCAAGAAGGGCTCCAAGAAAGCCGTGACCAAGCCTCAGAAGAAGGACGGCAAGAAGCGGAGGAAGAGCAGGAAGGAGAGCTACGCCATCTACGTGTACAAGGTGCTGAAGCAGGTCCACCCCGACACCGGCATCTCCTCCAAGGCCATGGGCATCATGAACTCCTTCGTCAATGACATCTTCGAGCGCATCGCAGGGGAAGCCTCCCGCCTGGCTCACTACAACAAGCGCTCCACCATCACCTCCCGGGAGATCCAGACCGCCGTGCGCCTGCTGCTGCCCGGAGAGCTGGCCAAGCACGCCGTGTCCGAGGGCACCAAGGCCGTCACCAAGTACACCAGCGCCAAGTGAGATCTGCTCCGCCATCACCCCAAAGGCTCTTCTAAGAGCCGCCCACCCCCTCACCATTAGAGCTGCTCCTCCGCTGCTTTTTTTTAGGTCCTTGTCTTGATCTCACATCTGTAGCGGTTTCTCCTGACCGGCAGCTCCTGCGCACTGGGGCGGGAGACAGACACCACTTACATCTGCAGTTATGAAGCGCAGGGCTGGAGGTGAGGATGATGAGGGTGGTAGTGAGAGGAATGTACTGACAGCCCCGCATGCTCCACACTTCCTCCCATCCACAGCCATAGTATCCGCAGCTCCAGAGACTTGTCGCCACATGGAGACTTTACCCTGGAGTTACAGCTGGATGAAGTGTTACAGTTTATGTCCTCAGAGGTTGAGACCTTAATGGCGGAGTGAAGAGCTGGTGGATTGCAGCTGTGGAGACTCCTCAGGTCTGTTCATCAGGCTGCGGGTAACGATCTGAGGAGTCTCCTATTTATCCACAACACAGAAATCATCCAGCCGAGAAGACGAGTGATGAGAAGCAGAACTGTGAGGAGAGGAGCAGCTGTGGCCATAAACCCTGCAGCAGCTCGTCCAGGAGGAGGGCGGGGGCTTCACTGCCCTGTGACTGAGGTCTGCTCCGGGGTCCTGATGCCTCCATTGTCAGAGGAAGACCAATCCATGAGGTCTCTTCGTTCCTGTACGGTCAGAGGTCTGTAGTCCGACATTGTTCTGTCTCTTCTGAGATTTAGTCCCCTTTATACAGGAGTCTGTGATCAGCTGGATGTGGTGATCGCATGTGAGCGTTAAATAGAGGTGGAAGTCGTTTTTGCGGTTTGGTTGGTTCCTGACGGCGGAGTTTTGCTCCGTTTCTCTGCGGTCATTAGAGGTTGTCCGCATGATTTCTCTATAGGAAAGGTCATCACAGATCCGTGTGTGGAGACAACCAGGTAACTTACCGGGCAGCAGCTGATTTTCCTCCGATGTCACCCACCCTTTCCTCTCCAGACCGGTGGAGGCGTCTGATCGATGATGATCTCCCAGAGATTGATTAATTTCCAGCCTGAATCTCACATTGACATTAATGGAGAAACAAATAATTTTGTGGCGCCGAGATGAGGAGTTTTATTGACTCTTATGTTACAAAAAGACAGAAGCGGGAAAAACTACAAAATAAGAGCGGGGAATTCAAAATCGCCAACTGTTATGTGCTCAGCCAATCAGAGGTGAAGGGGAGGAGCTAACTGCGAATTCCATACTTGACATCCCGCACCGGAAATACGTCATCTCGCCAGTCCTCGCTCCGGTCCGCATTCTTCTATATAAAGGAAGGACTCTGCGCTCATCAGTCATAGTGTTTTGCTGCTGACTACGAGACGATGTCTGGTCGAGGTAAAGGAGGGAAAGGTCTCGGGAAGGGCGGCGCCAAGCGGCACAGGAAGGTGCTCCGTGATAACATCCAGGGCATCACCAAGCCTGCCATCCGCCGTCTGGCTCGCAGGGGAGGCGTCAAGCGCATCTCCGGTCTCATCTATGAGGAGACTCGCGGTGTCCTTAAAGTCTTCCTGGAGAACGTGATCCGTGACGCCGTCACCTACACCGAGCACGCCAAGAGGAAGACCGTCACCGCCATGGACGTGGTGTACGCGCTCAAGCGCCAGGGCCGCACTCTCTACGGCTTCGGAGGTTAATGCGTCTCCGCTCCATCCTCACCCCCCAAAGGCTCTTATCAGAGCCGCCCACATCTACTAAGAAAAAGCTATGATCTCCGCTGTGTGATGTGGCCAGGGAGGGAGATTGCGGGTATTTTGTGGTGTTATGTGACATCAGCGTTTAAAACAGATGGTTACCTGGATATACAGCGCTATATGGGTCAGGAATTACTGTATGGATGAAATATCTAGAGCGCTTTATAGAGGCTACATCACAGTATAGACATTTACTGCACTCTGAGGGTACACTGCAGTGTATTAATGGGAGTCGTAGCTATATAGCGGGTATTGAGCATTAAATGGCCGCAAACAGCCATTTTTTTTATCTAGTTCTATATGGAATGTTTACAGCTGTGTGTGGGGGTTCTGCATTACAGGAGGTTTGCAGCCCTGTACACAGCAGTATATCGAGCTTCACAGCGCTATTTAGATGAATACTGCACTATATGGGGGTGTTAATGATTCTCCGCTCCATCCTCACCCCCCAGGCTCCAGGCTCTTCTCAGAGCCGCCCACATGTGTCCTGGAGAAGCGACAATTCCTGGTATCGGATGATTGAGGTGAGGGAGTTGGGTCAGATCCTATTTCTCAGGATCGGTGTAAATCCAGTGCGGAGCGGTCACATCCTGTACCGGTGACTCTGCGCCCCCTTATTAGTGGCGGCTTCCCGGTGTCCAGCGCCTGCATCTCATCACTGTCTCCCTCCTCATTTACCATCTACATGTGGACACTGACCGTGACTTCCTGACTGCTCCTAATACCGAGGACTGTGCGGCTCCAGCCGGCAGCGCTCTCCTGTGCCGGGGCTGATGGATGCAGCCGGACATTAGCGGCTCGTTCCCCTCATGACGGGGGAGGCTGCTTGTGTCTTTTCTTATTTATCAGTAACCGGAGCCTGAAGAGAGAACAGAGGGGAAATCCGCCCCCGGAGTGTACAGCGCCGTCATCCGAGCCCGGCGGACCGGAGAGAGGACTGGAGATGACGCAGGTCCGGAGCCGGTGTATTGCGGAGTGTGGGAGCTCCATCCTCCAGAGGAGGAGACGTCTCGCATACAAGATGCCTACATAAAATATCCATAACTGTGATTGGTGAGATAATGAGCAGCCGGCACCGGTCTGGGGAGTGAGGGGTTAATACAGTCTCACTTTACCGCAAGGTCCACAGGAATAATGGCCGCTCACTCCTGACGGTGATCGGGAAATGGTGTCTCTTCCACAAGCAGAGCACAGTCACTGAAGGGTTAATGATCGAGCGCCGAGAACACGACTGAGCGGGAGATTCAAATTATCAAACGGATCTAAAGCCCCGCCCACAGGAATCGACCAATCACCGATAGACGTGCTTCCTCCTCCGTTTAACCCCTTATTGCTCCTGTATCTGCTGCTCGTCATTTCCCCGGGTTCAGCACATCGGGCTCCTCCTGGTAGAACATGTGCGGATTGTATCATCCGATCTGTGCTGGATGCGGAGCCCACACGGAGCCGCCCTTGTATAAGGTTACCGGGTCTCCGTGTGGCGTCCGCTCCGATCACTGCTGGAAGCGGAGTTGACACTGATCAGCCCTGGAACTGCGGGCACTAGGATTGCAAAAATATACACCCCCAGTACGGTGCTGTACATCCACCATCCTCCCTACTAGGTGGTATACAGCACTACAAAGGCTACATGTGCTGTATACTCCCCATCTAGTGCTGCATTTCTCCTCTATAAACCTGTGTCATCTACAGAACACCCGCATATAGTGCTGGATACCCTCCATATAGTAACTGAGGATAAGGTAGTGCTGATACCTACATATATCGCTGTATGCCCCCATATATAGCTAAATACTCTCCAGAAAGTGCTGTGGGCCCTCCATATTGTTCTTTATCCCATCATATATCGCTGTATACCCCCATGTAGTGCTGTAAGCTGCCAAATACTGTTATGTACCGACATATTGTGCTGTATAACCTTCAAGTAGTATTGTATACCGCCATATAGTGCTGACAACCCTCCATATAGTATCGTAGTCTAGAATATAGTGCTGTATACTCCCCTTATATTAGGGTACACCCTCATTGACGGCTGTACTCCCCCATAGAGGGACGTGTACCCTCCATATAGCGCTGTATATTCCACACATCAGATATTCTGGACTTCGCGCTCCTGATCCACAAGCCCACACACTGGATATATATAGGCCAGAAGCTGCAGGGAGCGGAGCCGCCGTCTGTGTCTCCTTCCGACCTCTCAGCAGCTCCAGGTCGTTCTCACATCGTCCAATCAGCTTCCTGCACGGTACAGATTGTGGTACAGATCCCTATGATAGTGACAGGTGCCGGGAACAGAAGGAGCGAGCTCCCGCAGCAGATTCATCTTCCCCGATACAGAATGATGTGCGGCCAGGAGGACTATGGGGAGATTCCGGGGCTCTTCCCGGCTCCTTCCTGCCTCCTCCGCCAGTGACGGCTATAGACATGTGGGGGAGATGTCAGTGAGGAGGAGGACACTGACACAGCGGCTCTGCTGCCCGGTCCTGACCGGTAATGGTCGCTTATCCCGGGCAAGGAAGCACAAGGGGAGGGCGGAGCTTCACCTGGCTCAGACAGGAGGGGCGGGGCCTGTGACCAGTGTCAGCCAATAGAAGCTCAGGAGGGGCAGCCAATCAGTGCGCAGTGTGACTGTATATATTTGAGGCGGCTCCCGCTCCGTCTTTTGTAATTTTTCTTTCAGCACTTTGTGTTTGTTGTTGATTAGATGATGGCAGAGACCGCGCCAGCCGCCGCTCCTCCTCCTCCCGCTGAACCAGCCACCAAATCCAAGAAGCAGCCGAAAAAATCCTCCGCAGGGGGCGCCAAGAAGAGCAAAAAGCCCTCTGGCCCCAGCGTGTCCGAGCTGATCGTCAAAGCCGTGTCTGCTTCCAAGGAGCGCAGCGGGGTGTCTCTGGCCGCCCTGAAGAAGGCTCTGGCTGCTGGAGGGTACGATGTGGAGAGGAATAACAGCCGCCTGAAGCTGGCCGTCAGGGGTCTGGTCACCAAGGGCGCCCTGCTCCAGGTGAAGGGCAGCGGCGCCTCCGGGTCATTTAAGCTGAACAAGAAGCAGGAGACCAAGAACAAGAAGAAGCAGGCGCCTGCGGCCAAAGCCAAGAAACCAGCAGCCAAGAAAGCTGCAAAATCCCCGAAGAAGCCCAAGAAGGCTCCGACCACGGCCAAGAAGAGCCCGAAAAAGGCCAAGAAGCCCGCAGCAGCCAAAAAAGCAGTTAAGAGCCCCAAAAAGCCGAAGGCTGCTCCGAAGCCCAAGAAGGTGACAAAGAGCCCCGCTAAGAAGGCAGCGAAACCCAAAGCTGCCAAGAGTCCGGCTAAGAAGGCGGCTAAAGCCAAGAAGCCCGTGGCCAAAAAATAAGCGGAGCCGCCCTGTCCTCATCCCACAAAGGCTCTTATCAGAGCCACCACCTCCTCCCTGCAGAGCTCTGTGATCAGTGCCACCACCTCCCTGCAGAGCTCTGTGATCAGTGCCACCACCACCTCCCTGCAGAGCTGTATGATCAGTGCCACCACCTCCCTGCAGAGCTGTGTGATCGGTGCCACCACCTCCTCCCCGCAGAGCTGTATGATCAGTGCCACCACCTCCCTGCAGAGCTGTGTGATCATAGAATCATAGAATGGTAGAGTTGGAAGGGACCTCCTGGGCCATCTGGTCCAACCCCCTGCTCAAAGCAGGATTCGCTAAATCATCCCAGTTAGATGTCTGTCCAGCCTCTGTTTGAAGACTTCCATTGAAGGAGAACTCACCACTTCTCGTGGCAGCCTGTTCCACTCATTGATCACTCTAACTGTCAAAAAGTTTTTTCTAATATCTAATCTGTGTCTCCTCCCATTCAGCTTCATCCCATTGCTTCTAGTCTTTCCTTGTGCAAATGAGAATAAAGTTGATCCTTCTACAATGTGACAGCCCTTTAGATATTTGTAGACAGCTATTAAGTCTCCTCTCAGTCTTCTCTTTCGCAAACTAAACATTCCCAAATCCTGCAACCTTTCCTCATAAGACAGGGTTTGCAGACCGATCACCATTCTGGTCGCTCTTTTCTGAACTTGCTCCAGTTTGTTGATGTCTTTTTTAAAATGTGGTGCCCAAAATTGGACACAATATTCCAGATGAGGTCTGACCAAAGAGGAGTAGAGGGAAATAATTACTTCACGTGATCTAGACTGTATGCTTCTGTTAATACATCCTAGAATTGCATTTGCCTTTTTTGCTGCTGCATCACACTGTTGACTCATATTCAGTCTGTGATCTATTAGTATTCCCAAGTCTTTTTCACATGTGCTGTCACTTAGCCCTATTCCTCCCATTCTATATATGCTTTTTTCATTTTTATTGCCCAGATGTAGTACTTTGCATTTCTCCCTGTTAAAAACCATTCTGTTAGTTGCTGCCCACTTCTCCAGTTTATTTAAATCTTTATGAATCCTCTCTCTCTCTTCTCTAGTATTAGCTATCCCTCCTAGCTTTGTGTCATCAGCAAATTTAATCAGTTTACCCTCAATTCCTTCATCTAAATCGTTGATAAAGATGTTGAACAATACAGGGCCCAGGACAGAGCCCTGTGGTACCCCACTTGAGACATTCTTCCAACTGGATGTGCAGCCATTTACGACCACTCTTTGGGTCCGATCACTAAGCCAGTTATGAATCCACCTAACAGTTGCCTTGTCCATTCCATACTTAGTCATTTTTTCAATAAGGATTGTATGAGAGACTTTGTCAAATGCTTTGCTGAAGTCAAGATATACTATATCTACAGCATTTCCTTGATCCACCCAATCAGTAATACCGTCATAGAAGGAAATTAAATTAGTCTGACATGACTTATTAGTTACAAACCCATGCTGACTCTGTTTAATCACTTCATTCTTATCCAGGTATTGACATACATGTTGTTTAATAATTTGTTCAAAGATCTTTCCTGGTATAGAAGTCAGACTCACCGGCCTATAGTTGCCTGGGTCCACCTTCTTCCCCTTTTTGAAGATAGGAACAACATTTGCTCTTCTCCAGTCTTCTGGCACTTCTCCTGTTCTCCAAGAATTTTCAAAGATTATGGAGAGGGGTTCAAAAATTTCTTCTGCTATCTCCTTCAGTACTCTGGGGTGTAATTCATCTGGACCTGGAGACTTGAATTCATTTAGGTTAGCTAAGTGTTTCCTCACTATCTTTCTGTTTATAGATATCCTGGATTCTTCTATTCCCTTAATAGGACAGTGAATAACAGTTGATGTTACATTTCCTTTCTGAGAGAAAACAGATGCAAAATAGGAATTTAAAAGTTCAGCCTTCTCAACATCCTGTCTTACCATTTCATCATTTTCATCCTGTAAAAATCCTATAGCATCTTTGACTTTTCTTTTACTTTTGACATATCCCCAAAATCCTTTATTATTGCTTTTGACATCTCTTGCAAGCCTCAATTCATTTTCAGCTTTAGATAATCTGATTTGTGCCCTGCAGATTCTGCAGACAGCATTATATTCTTCTTTAGATATGCCTCCCTCTTTCCATTTTATAAACATTTTTTTCTTCCTTTTTAGCATGTGCTTAAGTTCTGTGTTCATCCATCCTGGTTTCCTTAAATGCTTCCTATTCTTCCCTCTTTTCGGAATTGTTAACAACTGTGCTTTGAGAATTTCATTTTTCAAGATTTCCCATCCTTCCTGGACATTTTTGTCTTTAAGGATATCCAGCCATTGGATCCCTCCAATTCTCTTTCTGAATCCCTTAAAATCTGCCTTTCTGAAATCTAACCTTGAGGTCTGAGTCTTCACAGGTCTTCCGCCTCTAGTTATCCAAAATTCTAAAATAGCATGGTCGCTACCTCCTAGGGTCCCAGCCACTTTTACCTCCTCAACCATTTCCTCCCTGTTTATAAGGATTAGATCCAAGGTAGCAGTTCCCCTTGTTTTCTCCTTTACCTTTTGGAAGATAAAGTTGTCAGCAAGAGAGGATAAGAATTTCCTTGACCTGTCAGTGCCACCACCTCCCTGCAGAGCTGTATCATCAGTGCCACCATCTCCCTGCAGAGCTGTATGATCAGTGCCACCACCTTGTCCTCAGCAGAGCTGTTTGATCAGTGCCACCACCTCCTCCCTGCAGAGCTGTACAATGAGATCCACCACCTCCTCCCTGCAGAGCTGTACGATCAGTGCCAGTACATTATATAATTGATGCTGGGCGCAGTGTCAGGATGGATAGTTGTGATCTGTTGCTAATACGAGGTCTGCACTGTACAGCGCTGTGTACACGGATACGGCCGTGCATTTACGTCAGTGGCGTCTGCTCCATATTCCGTGTGTAAGGCTACTTTCACACATCAGTTTTTTGCCGTCAGGCAGGATCCGGCTTTTTTTAGAAAAAACGGATCCGGCATAAATTTTGGAGAACTGTAGAAACGGATCCGTTTTTTTGCTGGATCCGTCTCTGTTCCTGGCGGCTGGCCAATTGGATCTGAGCATGTGCAGACTTAAAAAAACCGGATCCGGTTGCTGGATCCGTCTTTTTCTGGATCCGGCGCATTCCGGCGCCCATTGACTTTTATTTTAGCAAAAAGCTGGAAGCGCCGGATTCGGCGCTTCCGTCTTTTTCGCCCGGAGACAAAAAACGTTACAGTAGACGTTTTTTCAAGACGCCGGAATGAGACAAGTTGCCGGATCCGGCAAAAAACGGATGAAACGCAATGCCATCCGGCACGATCCGGCGCTAATGCAAGTCAATGGGGAAAAACCGGATCCGGCATTGCATTTTGCCGGATCCGTTTTTTCCAAAAAAAGCCGGATCGCGCCTGAAGGCAAAAAACTGATGTGTGAAAGAGGCCTAAGGGATGATGTGAACCGCCTCGTGGAGGAGGCGGGGACAACAGGGGGCGGGGTTACTGGGCGAGAGGCGGAGTTGCTCTTCACAATGATTGGTTAAACACATCATGTCCTTATTGGCTTCTTTTATTTATGCCACAACCAGTGGCGTGCAGGGGGCGTGTTTCCTATAGACCAATGAGGACGCGCCCTGGAGCATAAATACCCTTCTCCCGCCGCTCAGCTCATCACATCTGTTCAACTCTACATTGAGCTATGGCCAGGACGAAGCAGACCGCCCGCAAATCCACCGGAGGGAAGGCTCCTCGCAAGCAGCTGGCCACGAAGGCCGCCAGGAAGAGCGCTCCTGCCACTGGTGGAGTGAAGAAGCCGCATCGTTACCGCCCAGGAACAGTCGCTCTCCGTGAGATCCGCCGCTACCAGAAATCCACTGAGCTGCTGATCCGTAAGCTTCCCTTCCAGCGCTTGGTGAGGGAAATAGCCCAGGACTTCAAGACTGATCTGCGCTTCCAGAGCTCCGCGGTGATGGCCCTGCAGGAGGCCAGCGAGGCTTATCTGGTGGGACTGTTCGAGGACACTAACCTGTGCGCCATCCACGCCAAGAGGGTAACAATCATGCCCAAAGACATCCAGTTGGCCCGCAGGATCCGTGGGGAGAGAGCTTAGATCTTCCCGGGCTCCAACCACAACACAAAGGCTCTTTTCAGAGCCACCAAATCTTTCCAAAAACGAGCTGAGTCCTGAATTGCCGGTTTATGTGCGTGTTCTACATATACGGATCGCACTCTCTCAGGAATAGATGGCGGCTGCGGTTTCTGATATCACAGGTGATTGCTGAGCGATAACTGAAATCTCACCTTTCTCTATTCTCATCCATTGTAAAACATAACCAACGTTAATATAGGGAGAAGGGTAAGGTGTGTATACCCTCAAAGTGTGGTGAATGCCTATACTGTGATGTAGCCTCTATAAAGCGCTCTAGATATTTCATCCATACAGTAATTCCTGACCCATATAGCGCTGTATATCCAGGTAACCATGTTTTAACCGCTGATGTCACATAACACCACAAAATACCCGCAATCTCCCTCCGTGGCCACATCACACAGCGGAGATCATAGCTTTTTGTTGGTAGATGTGGGCGGCTCTGATAAGAGCCTTTGGGGTTTTGGCGGAGCAGATCTCACTTGGCGCTGGTGTACTTGGTGACGGCCTTGGTGCCCTCGGACACGGCGTGCTTGGCCAGCTCTCCGGGCAGCAGCAGGCGCACGGCGGTCTGGATCTCCCGGGAGGTGATGGTGGAGCGCTTGTTGTAGTGAGCCAGGCGGGAGGCTTCCCCTGCGATGCGCTCGAAGATGTCATTGACGAAGGAGTTCATGATGCCCATGGCCTTGGAGGAGATGCCGGTGTCGGGGTGGACCTGCTTCAGCACCTTGTACACGTAGATGGCGTAGCTTTCCTTCCTGCTCTTCCTCCGCTTCTTGCTGTCCTTCTTCTGAGTCTTGGTCACGGCTTTCTTGGAGCCCTTCTTAGGAGCTGGAGCAGACTTGGGATCAGCCATAACAAAAGTAAAGCGGTCTCCTCCGTCACAAAGCAGAGCAATAATGATCAGAAGATTCCGCGCTGTTGGAGGTTTATATACGCTGCTGCTGCCCCGCCCTCCTCTCCTGTCATTGGACGGATCTGAAGCAGACTATGGAAATAAAGACTTGTGAAAACACCAATCAGCTGCAGGAATGAAAGTATGACGTCACATAGACCGCATGATTTTCTATTCTTCGCCTGTTTCCTCGGTGACCAGGGCGCGGGGTCCCAGTGCCGCCAGTACAAGAACAGACGGGCTGTTAACTCTTTCCTGGATGGAGGCACTCCCAGCTGTGATTTCTTCTGCTCCCGACATTAACCCTTTGCCCTCACGAGGACTCCTGTGCGGATTAATCTCAGATGATATTATACAGATTGTCCCTTATTCTCCGCTCTGGATCTCACATTTCTGACACTGGTTGTAAACATTTCACCAAGCAAAATCTAACCAGACGAAGATGAACACATCTGTGATCCGGGGATGTGATCGGCCGACCGCACCCGATATTTCTCCTCCTCACCGGGGCTGGAGCTGTTCTCCCGCTCATTACACGGAGATGACTCTCTGTATACTGGGATCCCCGCTCCCTGTAGGAACCGGTAATAACCGCACAGGAGCCGCAAGGAAAGAGAGAAGCGGGAAGATCAGAATCACCAGAGCGCCAAGGATCGGCCGATCAGCACTGAGGAGGTCTCTGGCCGCTTCTACACAAATTCTCCGGTTTTTGTCTCATCTGATCATTCTATTCCGTAGCAGATCGGCGTCCGCTCTGACACGGGGATGGAGGTGGCCAGCTGCGGGACGAGAAAACCAAGCAGTGACCGTGGGAAACCCTCAGCAGACGATCCTGAGCTCACAGAGGGCCGTGTCCCGTGTATACCGGCGGCCGGCCGCAGCTTCCTGCCATCTCATGGAGGTTACAGCGCTTCACAGTCCTGGCACTGCCGACAAGCAGCTCACTGCACAGTCCGACTTCACTGACGGTCATTGCCAGCGATCTGAGGACGGTTATGACGCTGTGCTGCGAGCGACACTCACTCTGCGACTCCAGGATGGCGGGAGAGGGGTCTCTGTGGCACCGCGCGGATATCTGCCCCCACCATGTTAGCTTTCTGGGATAGATCAGTGAGAAGAAACTACATCTCCCCAAGTCCGCGATGCCAGGGGAGAAGTACAAGACCCGTCCCTACACTACAGGCAGCAGACACGAAGGAGAGCGCAGAAACAGGAGATAGTAGCCTCTCACGTGAGATGTGGGCGGCTCTGATAAGAGCCTTTGGGGGGTGAGGATGGAGCGGAGACGCATTAACCTCCGAAGCCGTAGAGAGTGCGGCCCTGGCGCTTGAGCGCGTACACCACGTCCATAGCGGTGACGGTCTTCCTTTTGGCGTGCTCGGTGTAGGTGACGGCGTCACGGATCACGTTCTCCAGGAAGACTTTCAGGACGCCGCGAGTCTCTTCATAGATGAGGCCGGAGATGCGCTTGACGCCTCCCCTGCGAGCGAGACGGCGGATGGCAGGCTTGGTGATGCCCTGGATGTTATCACGGAGAACCTTCCTGTGCCGCTTGGCGCCGCCCTTCCCGAGACCTTTCCCTCCTTTACCGCGACCAGACATCGTTCAGGAAATCTTCAGACGACTGTGAGCGGTCAGCGCTGAGTCCTCCTTTATATGGTGGGTGGCGGACCTGAGTGAAAACTACACAATGATGACGCCACTATGGGGCGTGCTGCATTACCGGCTCCTCCCTCACCTCTTACTGATTGGCTGATCACATGTCTGCAGCTCCCCCTTTCTTTCTCTCTCCTCAGTGATGCGTGATGAGTTGTGTAGTGATAATAACATATCCGGGCCTTGTGTGTGATATCTGGATGTGGAGACGGTTGGGTGGATGTGACGACAGCTCCTATGCGGCAGACACTGCGGGATTCCTGCTAGCTTCCTGTAATGAGCTGTTCTCTGCAGTGACCACAGCACGGGGGCGAGATTAGCGCACATATTGGCCGCACTGTGGGATTCATTGCCCCCTAGTGGCAGATCTGAGGAGCAGAAACAAAATCTCGCCCCTCACCCGTCTTTGAGAGGGTCCTTTCCTCCAGATACAGTTGGTGTGTGACATCACGGGACATTTTGTCTTCCTCTGTATCCCGGTGATCCACAGTTCATTATGTTGCCTTGGTCAATAATGCCACTGTGATCAGTGCTGTACAGTGACCCAGGGGCAGACACTGTCAGCTCGCGGCCCCTCCCTGTCCCATATGAGGCTTATGATGGGTA
>NW_027362359.1:25000-26963 GCF_039654945.1 Dendrobates tinctorius | reverse complement strand
AGAAAATTCCTCATTCCGGTTCTTTTTCACTTAGTCGTTTTTTTTTTGGCAAGAATGTACCCCAGGATGGCCAAAAAGCCAAAGCCAGGGACTGAGAACCATCGAGCATGCTCTGAGGGGACATAGTCAGAGGGGGCGTCCGCCTTCCAGAGCCCTCCTTCCCACGAGGACTCCAGATTTGCCCCCCCCCCCCCTGACAACAGCCATCGCCTCCAGAGAACCAGGGACCACCGAGGGAGGGTCTGGTCGAAGCTCAGGTACCCAGGATAGCTTCTCCGGCTTGGCATGGACCGCCAGACAAAGCCGCGGACCATGAACCATCCAGCCTGCTCTGAGGGGACATAGTCAGAGGGGGCGTCCGCCTTCAAGAGCCCTCCTTCCCACGAGGACTCCAGATTTGCCCCCCTGACAGCCATCACCTCCAGAGAACCAGGGACCGCCGAGGGAGGGTCTGGTCAAAGCTCACGTACCCCAGGAGAGCTTCTCCGGCTTGGGCACAGACCGCCAGACAAAGCCGCGGACCATGAACCATCCAGCCGGCTCTGAGGGGACATGGTCAGAAGGGGCGTCCGCCTTCTAGAGCCCAAACTCGGCCACGGACTCCAGATTTGCCCCCCTGAATGCCATCACCCTTCAGAAGACCAGGGACCACCGAGGGAGGGTCTGGTCAGGCTCAGGTACCCCAGGATCGCCTCTCTCACTTGGGACGCACGACCAGCAAAAGTCCCTCCTGGAGCCGTGGAAGTTCAGTCTCGGCCGTATTTTGCAACTTCCACGACAAGAGGGACCACCTTCTAAGTCGCCTACCCGAGCCAGAGAACCATAGGAACAACCGCCATACATCGGGGTAGAGAGAGCCCACTCTCTCCTATATTCTCCCGCAGGTGCGCATTACTATGTATTTGCATTGCGGGACAATGTACTTCAATGAGCGGGACAAAGTCGGAAATGTATCCGACCTCCTGGAACTGTGCGGCTGCTACAGCAGTCAGAAATTCCCCATTCCGGTTCTTTTTCACTTGGATTTTTTTTTTTGCAATTTTTTGCCTAAAACGTATTCCTCCAACATGTACTAGCTCATGACACTTGAAATTTTTGAGCCAATTGATAATAACAGCTTTTTAGAGCTCAAAAACAAAAAAAATTTGAGGCGAACAAAAAATGTTCGAAAATGACCTCAGCTCCTGGAACTGTTTTCGGTACACCTCCAGAGAGGCTCCCCTGCCTGGAAGTCTGTCACTGCTCAGCTCGAAATTTTTCTAAGTCCCAAAATTCGGTTTTTCATCCAAAATTCAACTTTCTGCCCAGGATCCACAAACTTTAAACCCAGTTGGGGGACCCTCCCTGGGGGCCCTACAACATACTGAAGCCCCCCTGTGGTGGAAGTAGGGGAATTTACTTATTTTTACACAAAATCACAAAATTCCATTTTTTGTTCGCAAAACACTTTTTTGTCCTCAGAAACTTTTTGTCCTCAAAACACTTTTTGTCCTCGAGAAACTTTTTTGTCCTCAAGAAACTTTTTTGTCCTCAAAACACTTTTTTGTCCTCAAAACTCAATTTCTTCCATAATTCGACTTTCCCCCAAAAAACCACACATTCTACCCTCATGGGAGGCACTCTCCCTCGGGTCCCCACATCATATTGACGCCCAGAGCGGTGGGAGAAGGGAAATCTGATTTTTGCACAAAAATCCAAAAATCGCTCTAAGTCCAAAAATCCTGAAAATTTTTCTAAGTCCCAACGGTACTTTCTGAAAAGTGTACCCAGGCCCCTGGAAGCCTCCTAGGTACACCTCCTGAGACTCCCCCCTTCCTGGAAGTCTGACACATCTCGAAATTTTTCTAAGTCCCAAAAACTGGTTTTTGCTCCATAATTCGACTTTCCCCCCAAAAGCCACACATTCTACCCTCATGGGAGGCACTCTCCCTCGGGTCCCCACATCATATTGACGCCCCAGAGC
>NW_027362359.1:10000-12500 GCF_039654945.1 Dendrobates tinctorius | reverse complement strand
ACTCCAGATTTGCCCCCCTGAATGCCATCACCCTTCAGAAGACCAGGGACCACCGAGGGAGGGTCTGGTCAGGCTCAGGTACCCCAGGATCGCCTCTCTCACTTGGGACGCACGACCAGCAAAAGTCCCTCCTGGAGCCGTGGAAGTTCAGTCTCGGCCGTATTTTGCAACTTCCACGACAAGAGGGACCACCTTCTAAGTCGCCTACCCGAGCCAGAGAACCATAGGAACAACCGCCATACATCGGGGTAGAGAGAGCCCACTCTCTCCTATATTCTCCCGCAGGTGCGCATTACTATGTATTTGCATTGCGGGACAATGTACTTCAATGAGCGGGACAAAGTCGGAAATGTATCCGACCTCCTGGAACTGTGCGGCTGCTACAGCAGTCAGAAATTCCCCATTCCGGTTCTTTTTCACTTGGATTTTTTTTTTTGCAATTTTTTGCCTAAAACGTATTCCTCCAACATGTACTAGCTCATGACACTTGAAATTTTTGAGCCAATTGATAATAACAGCTTTTTAGAGCTCAAAAACAAAAAAAATTTGAGCGAACAAAAAATGTTCGAAAATGACCTCAGCTCCTGGAACTGTTTTCGGTACACCTCCAGAGAGGCTCCCCTGCCTGGAAGTCTGTCACTGCTCAGCTCGAAATTTTTCTAAGTCCCAAAATTCGGTTTTTCATCCAAAATTCAACTTTCTGCCCAGGATCCACAAACTTTAAACCCAGTTGGGGGACCCTCCCTGGGGGCCCTACAACATACTGAAGCCCCCCTGTGGTGGAAGTAGGGGAATTTACTTATTTTTACACAAAATCACAAAATTCCATTTTTTGTTCGCAAAACACTTTTTTGTCCTCAAGAAACTTTTTTGTCCTCAAAACACTTTTTTGTCCTCGAGAAACTTTTTTGTCCTCAAGAAACTTTTTTGTCCTCAAAACACTTTTTTGTCCTCAAAACTCAATTTCTTCCATAATTCGACTTTCCCCCAAAAAACCACACATTCTACCCTCATGGGAGGCACTCTCCCTCGGGTCCCCACATCATATTGACGCCCCAGAGCGGTGGGAGAAGGGGAAATCTGATTTTTGCACAAAAATCCAAAAATCGCTCTAAGTCCAAAAATCCTGAAAATTTTTCTAAGTCCCAACGGTACTTTCTGAAAAGTGTACCCAGGCCCCTGGAAGCCTCCTAGGTACACCTCCTGAGACTCCCCCCTTCCTGGAAGTCTGACACATCTCGAAATTTTTCTAAGTCCCAAAAACTGGTTTTTGCTCCATAATTCGACTTTCCCCCAAAAGCCACACATTCTACCCTCATGGGAGGCACTCTCCCTCGGGTCCCCACATCATATTGACGCCCCAGAGCGGTGGGAGAAGGGGAAATTCGATTTTTGATCAAAAATCCAAAAATCGCTCTAAGTCCAAAAATCCTGAAAATTTTTCTAAGTCCCAACGGTACTTTCTGAAAAGTGTACCCAGGCCCCTGGAAGCCTCCTAGGTACACCTCCCGAGGCGCCCCCTTCCTGGAAGTCTGTCACATCTCGAAATTTTTCTAAGTCCCAAAAAATGGTTTTTGCTCCATAATTCGACTTTCCCCCCAAAAGTCACACATTCTACCCTCATGGGAGGCACTCTCCCTCGGGTCCCCACTTCATATTGACGCCCCAGAGCGGTGGGAGAAGGGAAAATTCGATTTTTGCACAAAAATCCAAAAATCGCTCTAAGTCCAAAAATCTTGAAAATTTTTCTAAGTCCCAACGGTACTTTCTGAAAAGTGTACCCAGGCCCCTGGAAGCCTCCTAGGTACACCTCCCGAGGCGCCCCCTTCCTGGAAGTCTGACACATCTCGGAATTTTTTCTAAGTCCCCAAAAATGGTTTTTGCTCCATAATTCGACTTTCCCCCCAAAAGTCACACATTCTACCCTCATGGGAGGCACTCTCCCTCGGGTCCCCACTTCATATTGACGCCCCAGAGCGGTGGGAGAAGGGAAAATTCGATTTTTGCACAAAAATCCAAAAATCGCTCTAAGTCCAAAAATCTTGAAAATTTTTCTAAGTCCCAACGGTACTTTCTGAAAAGTGTACCCAGGCCCCTGGAAGCCTCCTAGGTACACCTCCCGAGGCGCCCCCTTCCTGGAAGTCTGACACATCTCGGAATTTTTTCTAAGTCCCCAAAAATGGTTTTTGCTCCATAATTCGACTTTCCCCCCAAAAGTCACACATTCTACCCTCATGGGAGGCACTCTCCCTCGGGTCCCCACTTCATATTGACGCCCCAGAGCGGTGGGAGAAGGGAAAATTCGATATTTGCACAAAAATCCAAAAATCGCTCTAAGTCCAAAAATCTTGAAAATTTTTCTAAGTCCCAACGGTACTTTCTGAAAAGTGTACCCAGGCCCCTGGAAGCCTCCTAGGTACACCTCCCGAGGCGCCCCCTTCCTGGAAGTCTGACACATCTCGGAATTTTTTCTAAGTCCCCAAAAATGGTTTTTGCTCCA
>NW_027362357.1:0-40806 GCF_039654945.1 Dendrobates tinctorius | reverse complement strand
ACATCCTTCTCTATTATGATGTGTGTGTGACATCCTTCTCTATTATGATGTGTGAGTGACATCCTTCTCTATTATGATGTGTGAGTGACATCCTTCTCTATTATGATGTGTGTGTGACATCCTTCTCTATTATGATGTGTGAGTGACATCCTTCTCTATTATGATGTGTATGTGACATCCTTCTCTATTATGATGTGTGTGTGACATCCTTCTCTATTATGATGTGTGTGTGACATCCTTCTCTATTATGATGTGTATGTGACATCCTTCTCTATTATGATGTGTGTGTGACATCCTTCTCCATTATGATGTGTATGTGACATCCTTCTCTATTATGATGTGTGTGTGACATCCTTCTACATTATGATGTGTGTGTGACATCCTTCTCTATTATGATGTGTGAGTGACATCCTTCTCCATTATGATGTGTGGTGACATCCTTCTCTATTATGATGTGTGTGTGACATCCTTCTCCATTATGATGTGTATGTGACATCCTTCTCTATTATGATGTGTGTGTGACATCCTTCTACATTATGATGTGTATGTGAAATCCTTCTCCATTATGATGTGTGAGTGACATCCTTCTCCATTATGATGTGTGTGTGACATCCTTCTCTATTATGATGTGTGTGTGACATCCTTCTCCATTATGATGTGTGAGTGACATCCTTCTCCATTATGATGTGTGAGTGACATCCTTCTCCATTATGATGTGTGAGTGACATCCTTCTCCATTATGATGTGTGAGTGACATCCTTCTCCATTATGATGTGTGTGTGACATCCTTCTCCATTATGATGTGTATGTGACATCCTTCTCTATTATGATGTGTGTGTGACATCCTTCTACATTATGATGTGTATGTGAAATCCTTCTCCATTATGATGTGTATGTGACATCCTTCTCTATTATGATGTGTGAGTGACATCCTTCTCTATTATGATGTGTGTGTGACATCCTTCTCTATTATGATGTGTGAGTGACATCCTTCTCTATTATGATGTGTGAGTGACATCCTTCTCTATTATGATGTGTGTGTGACATCCTTCTCTATTATGATGTGTGAGTGACATCCTTCTCTATTATGATGTGTGTGTGACATCCTTCTCTATTATGATGTGTGAGTGACATCCTTCTCTATTATGATGTGTGAGTGACATCCTTCTCTATTATGATGTGTGTGTGACATCCTTCTCTATTATGATGTGTGAGTGACATCCTTCTCCATTATGATGTGTGTGTGACATCCTTCTCTATTATGATGTGTATGTGACATCCTTCTCTATTATGATGTGTGTGTGACATCCTTCTCCATTATGATGTGTGTGTGACATCCTTCTCTATTATGATGTGTGAGTGACATCCTTCTCCATTATGATGTGTGTGTGACATCCTTCTCTATTATGATGTGTGTGTGACATCCTTCTCCATTATGATGTGTATGTGACATCCTTCTCTATTATGATGTGTGTGTGACATCCTTCTACATTATGATGTGTATGTGACATCCTTCTCCATTATGATGTGTATGTGACATCCTTCTCTATTATGATGTGTGAGTGACATCCTTCTCTATTATGATGTGTGTGTGACATCCTTCTCCATTATGATGTGTATGTGACATCCTTCTCTATTATGATGTGTGTGTGACATCCTTCTCCATTATGATGTGTATGTGACATCCTTCTCCATTATGATGTGTATGTGACATCCTTCTCTATTATGATGTGTGAGTGACATCCTTCTCTATTATGATGTGTGAGTGACATCCTTCTCTATTATGATGTGTGTGTGACATCCTTCTCTATTATGATGTGTGAGTGACATCCTTCTCTATTATGATGTGTGAGTGACATCCTTCTCTATTATGATGTGTGTGTGACATCCTTCTCTATTATGATGTGTGAGTGACATCCTTCTCTATTATGATGTGTATGTGACATCCTTCTCTATTATGATGTGTGTGTGACATCCTTCTCCATTATGATGTGTGTGTGACATCCTTCTCTATTATGATGTGTATGTGACATCCTTCTCTATTATGATGTGTGAGTGACATCCTTCTCTATTATGATGTGTGTGTGACATCCTTCTCCATTATGATGTGTGTGTGACATCCTTCTCTATTATGATGTGTGAGTGACATCCTTCTCCATTATGATGTGTGTGTGACATCCTTCTCTATTATGATGTGTGTGTGACATCCTTCTCCATTATGATGTGTGTGTGACATCCTTCTCCATTATGATGTGTATGTGACATCCTTCTCCATTATGATGTGTGAGTGACATCCTTCTCCATTATGATGTGTGAGTGACATCCTTCTCCATTATGATGTGTGTGTGACATCCTTCTCTATTATGATGTGTGTGTGACATCCTTCTCCATTATGATGTGTATGTGACATCCTTCTCCATTATGATGTGTGAGTGACATCCTTCTCCATTATGATGTGTGTGTGACATCCTTCTCTATTATGATGTGTGTGTGACATCCTTCTCCATTATGATGTGTATGTGACATCCTTCTCTATTATGATGTGTGTGTGACATCCTTCTCCATTATGATGTGTATGTGACATCCTTCTCCATTATGATGTGTGAGTGACATCCTTCTCCATTATGATGTGTGAGTGACATCCTTCTCCATTATGATGTGTGAGTGACATCCTTCTCCATTATGATGTGTGAGTGACATCCTTCTCCATTATGATGTGTGTGTGACATCCTTCTCCATTATGATGTGTATGTGACATCCTTCTCTATTATGATGTGTGTGTGACATCCTTCTCCATTATGATGTGTATGTGAAATCCTTCTCCATTATGATGTGTATGTGACATCCTTCTCTATTATGATGTGTGAGTGACATCCTTCTCTATTATGATGTGTGTGTGACATCCTTCTCTATTATGATGTGTGAGTGACATCCTTCTCTATTATGATGTGTATGTGACATCCTTCTCTATTATGATGTGTGTGTGACATCCTTCTCCATTATGATGTGTGTGTGACATCCTTCTCTATTATGATGTGTATGTGACATCCTTCTCTATTATGATGTGTGTGTGACATCCTTCTCCATTATGATGTGTATGTGACATCCTTCTCTATTATGATGTGTGTGTGACATCCTTCTCCATTATGATGTGTGTGTGACATCCTTCTCTATTATGATGTGTGAGTGACATCCTTCTCCATTATGATGTGTGTGTGACATCCTTCTCTATTATGATGTGTGTGTGACATCCTTCTCCATTATGATGTGTATGTGACATCCTTCTCTATTATGATGTGTGTGTGACATCCTTCTCCATTATGATGTGTATGTGACATCCTTCTCCTATTATGATGTGTGAGTGACATCCTTCTCCATTATGATGTGTGTGTGACATCCTTCTCTATTATGATGTGTGTGTGACATCCTTCTCCATTATGATGTGTGAGTGACATCCTTCTCCATTATGATGTGTGAGTGACATCCTTCTCTATTATGATGTGTGTGTGACATCCTTCTCCATTATGATGTGTATGTGACATCCTTCTCTATTATGATGTGTGAGTGACATCCTTCTCTATTATGATGTGTGTGTGACATCCTTCTCTATTATGATGTGTGAGTGACATCCTTCTCTATTATGATGTGTGTGTGACATCCTTCTCCTATTATGATGTGTATGTGACATCCTTCTCTATTATGATGTGTGTGTGACATCCTTCTCTATTATGATGTGTGAGTGACATCCTTCTCTATTATGATGTGTATGTGACATCCTTCTCTATTATGATGTGTGTGTGACATCCTTCTCTATTATGATGTGTGAGTGACATCCTTCTCTATTATGATGTGTATGTGACATCCTTCTCTATTATGATGTGTGAGTGACATCCTTCTCTATTATGATGTGTGAGTGACATCCTTCTCTATTATGATGTGTGATGTGACATCCTTCTCTATTATGATGTGTGAGTGACATCCTTCTCTATTATGATGTGTGTGTGACATCCTTCTCTATTATGATGTGTGAGTGACATCCTTCTCTATTATGATGTGTATGTGACATCCTTCTCTATTATGATGTGTGTGTGACATCCTTCTCTATTATGATGTGTGAGTGACATCCTTCTCTATTATGATGTGTATGTGACATCCTTCTCTATTATGATGTGTGAGTGACATCCTTCTCTATTATGATGTGTGTGTGACATCCTTCTCTATTATGATGTGTGAGTGACATCCTTCTCTATTATGATGTGTATGTGACATCCTTCTCCATTATGATGTGTATGTGACATCCTTCTCTATTATGATGTGTATGTGACATCCTTCTCTATTATGATGTGTGATGTGACATCCTTCTCTATTATGATGTGTGAGTGACATCCTTCTCTATTATGATGTGTATGTGACATCCTTCTCCATTATGATGTGTATGTGACATCCTTCTCTATTATGATGTGTATGTGACATCCTTCTCTATTATGATGTGTGTGTGACATCCTTCTCCATTATGATGTGTGTGTGACATCCTTCTCTATTATGATGTGTGAGTGACATCCTTCTCTATTATGATGTGTATGTGACATCCTTCTCCATTATGATGTGTATGTGACATCCTTCTCTATTATGATGTGTGAGTGACATCCTTCTCTATTATGATGTGTATGTGACATCCTTCTCTATTATGATGTGTATGTGACATCCTTCTCTATTATGATGTGTGAGTGACATCCTTCTCCATTATGATGTGTGTGTGACATCCTTCTCTATTATGATGTGTGAGTGACATCCTTCTCTATTATGATGTGTATGTGACATCCTTCTCCATTATGATGTGTATGTGACATCCTTCTCTATTATGATGTGTGTGTGACATCCTTCTCTATTATGATGTGTAGTGACATCCTTCTCTATTATGATGTGTATGTGACATCCTTCTCCATTATGATGTGTATGTGACATCCTTCTCTATTATGATGTGTGTGTGACATCCTTCTCTATTATGATGTGTGAGTGACATCCTTCTCTATTATGATGTGTGTGTGACATCCTTCTCTATTATGATGTGTATGTGACATCCTTCTCTATTATGATGTGTATGTGACATCCTTCTCTATTATGATGTGTGAGTGACATCCTTCTCTATTATGATGTGTGAGTGACATCCTTCTCTATTATGATGTGTGTGTGACATCCTTCTCTATTATGATGTGTGAGTGACATCCTTCTCTATTATGATGTGTATGTGACATCCTTCTCCATTATGATGTGTATGTGACATCCTTCTCTATTATGATGTGTGTGTGACATCCTTCTCCATTATGATGTGTGTGTGACATCCTTCTCTATTATGATGTGTGAGTGACATCCTTCTCTATTATGATGTGTGTGTGACATCCTTCTCTATTATGATGTGTGAGTGACATCCTTCTCTATTATGATGTGTATGTGACATCCTTCTCTATTATGATGTGTATGTGACATCCTTCTCTATTATGATGTGTGTGTGACATCCTTCTCCATTATGATGTGTGTGTGACATCCTTCTCTATTATGATGTGTGAGTGACATCCTTCTCTATTATGATGTGTATGTGACATCCTTCTCTATTATGATGTGTATGTGACATCCTTCTCTATTATGATGTGTGAGTGACATCCTTCTCTATTATGATGTGTGTGTGACATCCTTCTCTATTATGATGTGTGAGTGACATCCTTCTCTATTATGATGTGTATGTGACATCCTTCTCCATTATGATGTGTATGTGACATCCTTCTCTATTATGATGTGTGTGTGACATCCTTCTCCATTATGATGTGTGAGTGACATCCTTCTCTATTATGATGTGTGAGTGACATCCTTCTCTATTATGATGTGTGTGTGACATCCTTCTCTATTATGATGTGTGAGTGACATCCTTCTCTATTATGATGTGTATGTGACATCCTTCTCTATTATGATGTGTATGTGACATCCTTCTCTATTATGATGTGTGTGTGACATCCTTCTCCATTATGATGTGTGTGTGACATCCTTCTCTATTATGATGTGTGAGTGACATCCTTCTCTATTATGATGTGTATGTGACATCCTTCTCCATTATGATGTGTATGTGACATCCTTCTCTATTATGATGTGTGAGTGACATCCTTCTCTATTATGATGTGTGTGTGACATCCTTCTCCATTATGATGTGTGTGTGACATCCTTCTCCATTATGATGTGTGAGTGACATCCTTCTCCATTATGATGTGTGAGTGACATCCTTCTCTATTATGATGTGTGTGTGACATCCTTCTCTATTATGATGTGTATGTGACATCCTTCTCTATTATGATGTGTGTGTGACATCCTTCTCCATTATGATGTGTGAGTGACATCCTTCTCCATTATGATGTGTGAGTGACATCCTTCTCTATTATGATGTGTGTGTGACATCCTTCTCTATTATGATGTGTGATGTGACATCCTTCTCCATTATGATGTGTATGTGACATCCTTCTCTATTATGATGTGTATGTGACATCCTTCTCCATTATGATGTGTGTGTGACATCCTTCTCCATTATGATGTGTGAGTGACATCCTTCTCCATTATGATGTGTGAGTGACATCCTTCTCTATTATGATGTGTGTGTGACATCCTTCTCCATTATGATGTGTATGTGACATCCTTCTCCATTATGATGTGTATGTGACATCCTTCTCTATTATGATGTGTGAGTGACATCCTTCTCTATTATGATGTGTGTGTGACATCCTTCTCCATTATGATGTGTATGTGACATCCTTCTCTATTATGATGTGTGAGTGACATCCTTCTCTATTATGATGTGTGTGTGACATCCTTCTCCATTATGATGTGTGTGTGACATCCTTCTCCATTATGATGTGTGAGTGACATCCTTCTCCATTATGATGTGTGAGTGACATCCTTCTCTATTATGATGTGTGTGTGACATCCTTCTCCATTATGATGTGTATGTGACATCCTTCTCCATTATGATGTGTGATGTGACATCCTTCTCTATTATGATGTGTGAGTGACATCCTTCTCTATTATGATGTGTGTGTGACATCCTTCTCTATTATGATGTGTGTGTGACATCCTTCTCCATTATGATGTGTGTGTGACATCCTTCTCTATTATGATGTGTGAGTGACATCCTTCTCTATTATGATGTGTGTGTGACATCCTTCTCCATTATGATGTGTGAGTGACATCCTTCTCCATTATGATGTGTGAGTGACATCCTTCTCCTATTATGATGTGTGAGTGACATCCTTCTCTATTATGATGTGTGTGTGACATCCTTCTCTATTATGATGTGTGAGTGACATCCTTCTCTATTATGATGTGTGTGTGACATCCTTCTCTATTATGATGTGTGAGTGACATCCTTCTCCATTATGATGTGTGAGTGACATCCTTCTCCATTATGATGTGTGTGTGACATCCTTCTCCATTATGATGTGTGAGTGACATCCTTCTCTATTATGATGTGTGAGTGACATCCTTCTCTATTATGATGTGTGTGTGACATCCTTCTCTATTATGATGTGTGAGTGACATCCTTCTCCATTATGATGTGTGAGTGACATCCTTCTCCATTATGATGTGTGAGTGACATCCTTCTCCATTATGATGTGTGTGTGACATCCTTCTCCATTATGATGTGTGAGTGACATCCTTCTCTATTATGATGTGTGTGTGACATCCTTCTCTATTATGATGTGTGAGTGACATCCTTCTCTATTATGATGTGTGTGTGACATCCTTCTCTATTATGATGTGTGAGTGACATCCTTCTCCATTATGATGTGTGAGTGACATCCTTCTCCATTATGATGTGTGTGTGACATCCTTCTCCATTATGATGTGTGTGTGACATCCTTCTCTATTATGATGTGTGAGTGACATCCTTCTCTATTATGATGTGTGTGTGACATCCTTCTCTATTATGATGTGTGAGTGACATCCTTCTCCATTATGATGTGTGAGTGACATCCTTCTCCATTATGATGTGTGAGTGACATCCTTCTCCATTATGATGTGTGTGTGACATCCTTCTCCATTATGATGTGTGTGTGACATCCTTCTCTATTATGATGTGTGAGTGACATCCTTCTCTATTATGATGTGTGAGTGACATCCTTCTCTATTATGATGTGTGTGTGACATCCTTCTCCATTATGATGTGTGTGTGACATCCTTCTCCATTATGATGTGTGTGTGACATCCTTCTCCATTATGATGTGTGTGTGACATCCTTCTCTATTATGATGTGTGTGTGACATCCTTCTCCATTATGATGTGTGAGTGACATCCTTCTCCATTATGATGTGTGTGTGACATCCTTCTCCATTATGATGTGTGTGTGACATCCTTCTCTATTATGATGTGTGTGTGACATCCTTCTCCATTATGATGTGTATGTGACATCCTTCTCTATTATGATGTGTGAGTGACATCCTTCTCCATTATGATGTGTGAGTGACATCCTTCTCCATTATGATGTGTGAGTGACATCCTTCTCCATTATGATGTGTGTGTGACATCCTTCTCTATTATGATGTGTGTGTGACATCCTTCTCTATTATGATGTGTGTGTGACATCCTTCTCCATTATGATGTGTATGTGACATCCTTCTCCATTATGATGTGTATGTGACATCCTTCTCCATTATGATGTGTATGTGACATCCTTCTCTATTATGATGTGTGAGTGACATCCTTCTCTATTATGATGTGTGTGTGACATCCTTCTCCATTATGATGTGTGAGTGACATCCTTCTCCATTATGATGTGTGAGTGACATCCTTCTCTATTATGATGTGTGAGTGACATCCTTCTCTATTATGATGTGTGTGTGACATCCTTCTCCATTATGATGTGTGTGTGACATCCTTCTCTATTATGATGTGTGTGTGACATCCTTCTCCATTATGATGTGTGAGTGACATCCTTCTCCATTATGATGTGTGAGTGACATCCTTCTCCATTATGATGTGTGTGTGACATCCTTCTCCATTATGATGTGTATGTGACATCCTTCTCCATTATGATGTGTGAGTGACATCCTTCTCTATTATGATGTGTGTGTGACATCCTTCTCTATTATGATGTGTGTGTGACATCCTTCTCCATTATGATGTGTGTGTGACATCCTTCTCCATTATGATGTGTGTGTGACATCCTTCTCCATTATGATGTGTGTGTGACATCCTTCTCCATTATGATGTGTATGTGACATCCTTCTCCATTATGATGTGTGTGTGACATCCTTCTCCATTATGATGTGTATGTGACATCCTTCTCCATTATGATGTGTGAGTGACATCCTTCTCTATTATGATGTGTGTGTGACATCCTTCTCCATTATGATGTGTATGTGACATCCTTCTCTATTATGATGTGTGAGTGACATCCTTCTCTATTATGATGTGTGTGTGACATCCTTCTCCATTATGATGTGTGAGTGACATCCTTCTCCATTATGATGTGTGAGTGACATCCTTCTCCATTATGATGTGTGAGTGACATCCTTCTCTATTATGATGTGTGTGTGACATCCTTCTCTATTATGATGTGTGAGTGACATCCTTCTCTATTATGATGTGTGTGTGACATCCTTCTCTATTATGATGTGTGAGTGACATCCTTCTCCATTATGATGTGTGAGTGACATCCTTCTCCATTATGATGTGTGTGTGACATCCTTCTCCATTATGATGTGTGAGTGACATCCTTCTCTATTATGATGTGTGAGTGACATCCTTCTCTATTATGATGTGTGTGTGACATCCTTCTCTATTATGATGTGTGAGTGACATCCTTCTCCATTATGATGTGTGAGTGACATCCTTCTCCATTATGATGTGTGAGTGACATCCTTCTCCATTATGATGTGTGTGTGACATCCTTCTCCATTATGATGTGTGAGTGACATCCTTCTCTATTATGATGTGTGTGTGACATCCTTCTCTATTATGATGTGTGAGTGACATCCTTCTCTATTATGATGTGTGTGTGACATCCTTCTCTATTATGATGTGTGAGTGACATCCTTCTCCATTATGATGTGTGAGTGACATCCTTCTCCATTATGATGTGTGTGTGACATCCTTCTCCATTATGATGTGTGTGTGACATCCTTCTCTATTATGATGTGTGAGTGACATCCTTCTCTATTATGATGTGTGTGTGACATCCTTCTCTATTATGATGTGTGAGTGACATCCTTCTCCATTATGATGTGTGAGTGACATCCTTCTCCATTATGATGTGTGAGTGACATCCTTCTCCATTATGATGTGTGTGTGACATCCTTCTCCATTATGATGTGTGTGTGACATCCTTCTCTATTATGATGTGTGAGTGACATCCTTCTCTATTATGATGTGTGAGTGACATCCTTCTCTATTATGATGTGTGTGTGACATCCTTCTCCATTATGATGTGTGTGTGACATCCTTCTCCATTATGATGTGTGTGTGACATCCTTCTCCATTATGATGTGTGTGTGACATCCTTCTCTATTATGATGTGTGTGTGACATCCTTCTCCATTATGATGTGTGAGTGACATCCTTCTCCATTATGATGTGTGTGTGACATCCTTCTCCATTATGATGTGTGTGTGACATCCTTCTCTATTATGATGTGTGTGTGACATCCTTCTCCATTATGATGTGTATGTGACATCCTTCTCTATTATGATGTGTGAGTGACATCCTTCTCCATTATGATGTGTGAGTGACATCCTTCTCCATTATGATGTGTGAGTGACATCCTTCTCCATTATGATGTGTGTGTGACATCCTTCTCTATTATGATGTGTGTGTGACATCCTTCTCTATTATGATGTGTGTGTGACATCCTTCTCTATTATGATGTGTATGTGACATCCTTCTCCATTATGATGTGTATGTGACATCCTTCTCCATTATGATGTGTATGTGACATCCTTCTCTATTATGATGTGTGAGTGACATCCTTCTCTATTATGATGTGTGTGTGACATCCTTCTCCATTATGATGTGTGAGTGACATCCTTCTCCATTATGATGTGTGAGTGACATCCTTCTCTATTATGATGTGTGAGTGACATCCTTCTCTATTATGATGTGTGTGTGACATCCTTCTCCATTATGATGTGTGTGTGACATCCTTCTCTATTATGATGTGTGTGTGACATCCTTCTCCATTATGATGTGTGAGTGACATCCTTCTACATTATGATGTGTGAGTGACATCCTTCTCCATTATGATGTGTGTGTGACATCCTTCTCCATTATGATGTGTATGTGAAATCCTTCTCCATTATGATGTGTGAGTGACATCCTTCTCTATTATGATGTGTGTGTGACATCCTTCTCTATTATGATGTGTGTGTGACATCCTTCTCCATTATGATGTGTGTGTGACATCCTTCTCCATTATGATGTGTGTGTGACATCCTTCTCCATTATGATGTGTGTGTGACATCCTTCTCCATTATGATGTGTATGTGAAATCCTTCTCCATTATGATGTGTGTGTGACATCCTTCTCCATTATGATGTGTATGTGAAATCCTTCTCCATTATGATGTGTGAGTGACATCCTTCTCCATTATGATGTGTGAGTGACATCCTTCTCCATTATGATGTGTGTGTGACATCCTTCTCCATTATGATGTGTGAGTGACATCCTTCTCCATTATGATGTGTGAGTGACATCCTTCTCCATTATGATGTGTGAGTGACATCCTTCTCCATTATGATGTGTGTGTGACATCCTTCTCCATTATGATGTGTGAGTGACATCCTTCTCTATTATGATGTGTGAGTGACATCCTTCTCCATTATGATGTGTGAGTGACATCCTTCTCCATTATGATGTGTGAGTGACATCCTTCTCCATTATGATGTGTGAGTGACATCCTTCTCCATTATGATGTGTGAGTGACATCCTTCTCTATTATGATGTGTGAGTGACATCCTTCTCCATTATGATGTGTGTGTGACATCCTTCTCCATTATGATGTGTGAGTGACATCCTTCTCTATTATGATGTGTGAGTGACATCCTTCTCTATTATGATGTGTGTGTGACATCCTTCTCCATTATGATGTGTATGTGACATCCTTCTCCATTATGATGTGTGAGTGACATCCTTCTCCATTATGATGTGTGAGTGACATCCTTCTCTATTATTATGTGTGTGTGACATCCTTCTCCATCATGATGTGTGTGTGACATCCTTCTCTATTATGATGTGTGTGTGACATCCTTCTCCATTATGATGTGTGAGTGACATCCTTCTCCATTATGATGTGTGAGTGACATCCTTCTCCATTATGATGTGTGTGTGACATCCTTCTCTATTATGATGTGTGTGTGACATCCTTCTCCATTATGATGTGTGAGTGACATCCTTCTCTATTATGATGTGTGTGTGACATCCTTCTCCATCATGATGTGTGTGTGACATCCTTCTCTATTATGATGTGTGTGTGACATCCTTCTCCATTATGATGTGTGTGTGACATCCTTCTCCATTATGATGTGTGAGTGACATCCTTCTCCATTATGATGTGTATGTGAAATCCTTCTCCATTATGATGTGTGAGTGACATCCTTCTCTATTATGATGTGTGTGTGACATCCTTCTCCATTATGATGTGTGAGTGACATCCTTCTCCATTATGATGTGTGTGTGACATCCTTCTCCATTATGATGTGTGTGTGACATCCTTCTCTATTATGATGTGTGTGTGACATCCTTCTCTATTATGATGTGTGTGTGACATCCTTCTCTATTATGATGTGTGTGTGACATCCTTCTCTATTATGATGTGTGTGTGACATCCTTCTCTATTATGATGTGTGTGTGACATCCTTCTCCATTATGATGTGTGAGTGACATCCTTCTCCATTATGATGTGTGAGTGACATCCTTCTCTATTATGATGTGTGAGTGACATCCTTCTCCATTATGATGTGTGTGTGACATCCTTCTCTATTATGATGTGTGTGTGACATCCTTCTCCATTATGATGTGTGAGTGACATCCTTCTCTATTATGATGTGTGAGTGACATCCTTCTCTATTATGATGTGTGAGTGACATCCTTCTCCATTATGATGTGTGAGTGACATCCTTCTCTATTATGATGTGTGTGTGACATCCTTCTCCATTATGATGTGTATGTGACATCCTTCTCCATTATGATGTGTGAGTGACATCCTTCTCCATTATGATGTGTGAGTGACATCCTTCTCTATTATGATGTGTGTGTGACATCCTTCTCCATTATGATGTGTGTGTGACATCCTTCTCTATTATGATGTGTGTGTGACATCCTTCTCCATTATGATGTGTGAGTGACATCCTTCTCCATTATGATGTGTGAGTGACATCCTTCTCTATTATGATGTGTGTGTGACATCCTTCTCCATTATGATGTGTGTGTGACATCCTTCTCTATTATGATGTGTGTGTGACATCCTTCTACATTATGATGTGTGTGTGACATCCTTCTCCATTATGATGTGTGAGTGACATCCTTCTCCATTATGATGTGTATGTGAAATCCTTCTCCATTATGATGTGTGAGTGACATCCTTCTCTATTATGATGTGTGTGTGACATCCTTCTCCATTATGATGTGTGAGTGACATCCTTCTCCATTATGATGTGTGTGTGACATCCTTCTCCATTATGATGTGTGTGTGACATCCTTCTCTATTATGATGTGTGTGTGACATCCTTCTCTATTATGATGTGTGTGTGACATCCTTCTCTATTATGATGTGTGTGTGACATCCTTCTCCATTATGATGTGTGTGTGACATCCTTCTCCATTATGATGTGTGTGTGACATCCTTCTCTATTATGATGTGTGAGTGACATCCTTCTCCATTATGATGTGTGTGTGACATCCTTCTCCATTATGATGTGTGTGTGACATCCTTCTCCATTATGATGTGTGTGTGACATCCTTCTCCATTATGATGTGTGAGTGACATCCTTCTCTATTATGATGTGTGTGTGACATCCTTCTCCATTATGATGTGTGTGTGACATCCTTCTCCATTATGATGTGTGTGTGACATCCTTCTCCATTATGATGTGTATGTGAAATCCTTCTCCATTATGATGTGTGAGTGACATCCTTCTCCATTATGATGTGTGTGTGACATCCTTCTCCATTATGATGTGTGTGTGACATCCTTCTCCATTATGATGTGTGTGTGACATCCTTCTCCATTATGATGTGTATGTGACATCCTTCTCCATTATGATGTGTGAGTGACATCCTTCTCCATTATGATGTGTGTGTGACATCCTTCTCTATTATGATGTGTGTGTGACATCCTTCTCCATTATGATGTGTGTGTGACATCCTTCTCCATTATGATGTGTATGTGAAATCCTTCTCCATTATGATGTGTGAGTGACATCCTTCTCCATTATGATGTGTGTGTGACATCCTTCTCCATTATGATGTGTGTGTGACATCCTTCTCCATTATGATGTGTGTGTGACATCCTTCTCCATTATGATGTGTATGTGAAATCCTTCTCCATTATGATGTGTGAGTGACATCCTTCTCCATTATGATGTGTGTGTGACATCCTTCTCTATTATGATGTGTGTGTGACATCCTTCTCCATTATGATGTGTGTGTGACATCCTTCTCCATTATGATGTGTATGTGAAATCCTTCTCCATTATGATGTGTGAGTGACATCCTTCTCCATTATGATGTGTGAGTGACATCCTTCTCTATTATGATGTGTGAGTGACATCCTTCTCCATTATGATGTGTGTGTGACATCCTTCTCTATTATGATGTGTGAGTGACATCCTTCTCCATTATGATGTGTGAGTGACATCCTTCTCCATTATGATGTGTGAGTGACATCCTTCTCCATTATGATGTGTGTGTGACATCCTTCTCTATTATGATGTGTATGTGACATCCTTCTCCATTATGATGTGTATGTGACATCCTTATCTATTATGATGTGTGAGTGACATCCTTCTCCATTATGATGTGTGTGTGACATCCTTATCTATTATGATGTGTGTGTGACATCCTTCTCTATTATGATGTGTGTGTGACATCCTTCTCCATTATGATGTGTATGTGACATCCTTCTCCATTATGATGTGTGTGTGACATCCTTATCTATTATGATGTGTATGTGACATCCTTCTCTATTATGATGTGTGTGTGACATCCTTCTCCATTATGATGTGTGAGTGACATCCTTCTCTATTATGATGTGTATGTGACATCCTTCTCCATTATGATGTGTGTGTGACATCCTTCTCCATTATGATGTGTGAGTGACATCCTTCTCCATTATGATGTGTGAGTGACATCCTTCTCCATTATGATGTGTGTGTGACATCCTTCTCCATTATGATGTGTATGTGACATCCTTCTCCATTATGATGTGTGTGTGACATCCTTATCTATTATGATGTGTATGTGACATCCTTCTCTATTATGATGTGTGTGTGACATCCTTCTCCATTATGATGTGTGAGTGACATCCTTCTCCATTATGATGTGTGTGTGACATCCTTCTCCATTATGATGTGTGAGTGACATCCTTCTCCATTATGATGTGTATGTGACATCCTTCTCCATTATGATGTGTGTGTGACATCCTTCTCCATTATGATGTGTGTGTGACATCCTTCTCCATTATGATGTGTGTGTGACATCCTTCTCCATTATGATGTGTATGTGACATCCTTATCTATTATGATGTGTATGTGACATCCTTCTCTATTATGATGTGTGTGTGACATCCTTCTCCATTATGATGTGTGAGTGACATCCTTCTCTATTATGATGTGTGTGTGACATCCTTCTCCATTATGATGTGTGAGTGACATCCTTCTCTATTATGATGTGTATGTGACATCCTTCTCCATTATGATGTGTATGTGACATCCTTCTCCATTATGATGTGTGTGTGACATCCTTATCTATTATGATGTGTATGTGACATCCTTCTCTATTATGATGTGTGTGTGACATCCTTCTCCATTATGATGTGTGAGTGACATCCTTCTCTATTATGATGTGTATGTGACATCCTTCTCCATTATGATGTGTGTGTGACATCCTTCTCCATTATGATGTGTGAGTGACATCCTTCTCCATTATGATGTGTGAGTGACATCCTTCTCCATTATGATGTGTGAGTGACATCCTTCTCCATTATGATGTGTGTGTGACATCCTTCTCCATTATGATGTGTGAGTGACATCCTTCTCCATTATGATGTGTATGTGACATCCTTCTCCATTATGATGTGTGAGTGACATCCTTCTCCATTATGATGTGTGTGTGACATCCTTCTCCATTATGATGTGTGAGTGACATCCTTCTCCATTATGATGTGTGTGTGACATCCTTCTCCATTATGATGTGTGAGTGACATCCTTCTCCATTATGATGTGTGTGTGACATCCTTCTCCATTATGATGTGTGTGTGACATCCTTCTCCATTATGATGTGTGAGTGACATCCTTCTCCATTATGATGTGTGTGTGACATCCTTCTCCATTATGATGTGTATGTGACATCCTTCTCCATTATGATGTGTGAGTGACATCCTTCTCCATTATGATGTGTGTGTGACATCCTTCTCCATTATGATGTGTGAGTGACATCCTTCTCTATTATGATGTGTATGTGACATCCTTCTCCATTATGATGTGTATGTGACATCCTTCTCCATTATGATGTGTGTGTGACATCCTTCTCCATTATGATGTGTGTGTGACATCCTTCTCCATTATGATGTGTGTGTGACATCCTTCTCTATTATGATGTGTGAGTGACATCCTTCTCTATTATGATGTGTGTGTGACATCCTTCTCCATTATGATGTGTGTGTGACATCCTTCTCCATTATGATGTGTGTGTGACATCCTTCTCCATTATGATGTGTGTGTGACATCCTTCTCCATTATGATGTGTGTGTGACATCCTTCTCCATTATGATGTGTATGTGACATCCTTCTCTATTATGATGTGTGAGTGACATCCTTCTCTATTATGATGTGTGTGTGACATCCTTCTCCATTATGATGTGTGTGTGACATCCTTCTCCATTATGATGTGTATGTGACATCCTTCTCCATTATGATGTGTGTGTGACATCCTTCTCCATTATGATGTGTGTGTGACATCCTTCTCCATTATGATGTGTGTGTGACATCCTTCTCTATTATGATGTGTGAGTGACATCCTTCTCTATTATGATGTGTGTGTGACATCCTTCTCCATTATGATGTGTGAGTGACATCCTTCTCCATTATGATGTGTGAGTGACATCCTTCTCCATTATGATGTGTGAGTGACATCCTTCTCTATTATGATGTGTGAGTGACATCCTTCTCTATTATGATGTGTGAGTGACATCCTTCTCCATTATGATGTGTATGTGACATCCTTCTCCATTATGATGTGTGAGTGACATCCTTCTCTATTATGATGTGTGTGTGACATCCTTCTCCATTATGATGTGTGAGTGACATCCTTCTCTATTATGATGTGTGTGTGACATCCTTCTCTATTATGATGTGTGAGTGACATCCTTCTCCATTATGATGTGTGAGTGACATCCTTCTCTATTATGATGTGTGAGTGACATCCTTCTCCATTATGATGTGTATGTGACATCCTTCTCCATTATGATGTGTGAGTGACATCCTTCTCTATTATGATGTGTGTGTGACATCCTTCTCCATTATGATGTGTGAGTGACATCCTTCTCTATTATGATGTGTGTGTGACATCCTTCTCCATTATGATGTGTGAGTGACATCCTTCTCTATTATGATGTGTGTGTGACATCCTTCTCTATTATGATGTGTGTGTGACATCCTTCTCCATTATGATGTGTGAGTGACATCCTTCTCTATTATGATGTGTGTGTGACATCCTTCTCCATTATGATGTGTGAGTGACATCCTTCTCTATTATGATGTGTGTGTGACATCCTTCTCCATTATGATGTGTGAGTGACATCCTTCTCCATTATGATGTGTGTGTGACATCCTTCTCCATTATGATGTGTGAGTGACATCCTTCTCTATTATGATGTGTGTGTGACATCCTTCTCTATTATGATGTGTGTGTGACATCCTTCTCCATTATGATGTGTGAGTGACATCCTTCTCTATTATGATGTGTGTGTGACATCCTTCTCCATCATGATGTGTGTGTGACATCCTTCTCTATTATGATGTGTGTGTGACATCCTTCTCCATTATGATGTGTATGTGACATCCTTCTCCATTATGATGTGTGAGTGACATCCTTCTCTATTATGATGTGTGTGTGACATCCTTCTCTATTATGATGTGTGTGTGACATCCTTCTCCATCATGATGTGTATGTGACATCCTTCTCCATTATGATGTGTGTGTGACATCCTTCTCTATTATGATGTGTGTGTGACATCCTTCTCCATTATGATGTGTATGTGACATCCTTCTCCATTATGATGTGTGAGTGACATCCTTCTCTATTATGATGTGTGTGTGACATCCTTCTCCATTATGATGTGTGAGTGACATCCTTCTCTATTATGATGTGTGTGTGACATCCTTCTCCATTATGATGTGTGAGTGACATCCTTCTCCATTATGATGTGTGTGTGACATCCTTCTCTATTATGATGTGTGTGTGACATCCTTCTCCATTATGATGTGTATGTGACATCCTTCTCCATTATGATGTGTGAGTGACATCCTTCTCCATTATGATGTGTGTGTGACATCCTTCTCTATTATGATGTGTGTGTGACATCCTTCTCCATTATGATGTGTATGTGACATCCTTCTCTATTATGATGTGTGAGTGACATCCTTCTCCATTATGATGTGTGTGTGACATCCTTCTCCATTATGATGTGTGAGTGACATCCTTCTCCATTATGATGTGTGAGTGACATCCTTCTCCATTATGATGTGTGAGTGACATCCTTCTCTATTATGATGTGTGTGTGACATCCTTCTCCATTATGATGTGTGAGTGACATCCTTCTCCATTATGATGTGTGTGTGACATCCTTCTCTATTATGATGTGTGTGTGACATCCTTCTCCATTATGATGTGTGAGTGACATCCTTCTCCATTATGATGTGTGAGTGACATCCTTCTCTATTATGATGTGTGTGTGACATCCTTCTCCATTATGATATGTATGTGACATCCTTCTCTATTATGATGTGTGTGTGACATCCTTCTCCATTATGATGTGTGAGTGACATCCTTCTCTATTATGATGTGTGTGTGACATCATTCTCCATTATGATGTGTGAGTGACATCCTTCTCCATTATGATGTGTGAGTGACATCCTTCTCCATTATGATGTGTGAGTGACATCCTTCTCCATTATGATGTGTGAGTGACATCCTTCTCTATTATGATGTGTGTGTGACATCCTTCTCTATTATGATGTGTGAGTGACATCCTTCTCTATTATGATGTGTGTGTGACATCCTTCTCTATTATGATGTGTGTGTGACATCCTTCTCCATTATGATGTGTGAGTGACATCCTTCTCCATTATGATGTGTGTGTGACATCCTTCTCTATTATGATGTGTGTGTGACATCCTTCTCCATTATGATGTGTGAGTGACATCCTTCTCCATTATGATGTGTGTGTGACATCCTTCTCTATTATGATGTGTGAGTGACATCCTTCTCTATTATGATGTGTGTGTGACATCCTTCTCTATTATGATGTGTGTGTGACATCCTTCTCTATTATGATGTGTGTGTGACATCCTTCTCCATTATGATGTGTGAGTGACATCCTTCTCTATTATGATGTGTGTGTGACATCCTTCTCTATTATGATGTGTGTGTGACATCCTTCTCCATTATGATGTGTGAGTGACATCCTTCTCCATTATGATGTGTGAGTGACATCCTTCTCTATTATGATGTGTGTGTGACATCCTTCTCCATCATGATGTGTGTGTGACATCCTTCTCCATTATGATGTGTGAGTGACATCCTTCTCTATTATGATGTGTGTGTGACATCCTTCTCCATCATGATGTGTGTGTGACATCCTTCTCTATTATGATGTGTGAGTGACATCCTTCTCTATTATGATGTGTGTGTGACATCCTTCTCCATTATGATGTGTGAGTGACATCCTTCTCCATTATGATGTGTGAGTGACATCCTTCTCCATTATGATGTGTGTGTGACATCCTTCTCCATTATGATGTGTGAGTGACATCCTTCTCCATTATGATGTGTGTGTGACATCCTTCTCTATTATGATGTGTGTGTGACATCCTTCTCCATTATGATGTGTATGTGAAATCCTTCTCCATTATGATGTGTGAGTGACATCCTTCTCCATCATGATGTGTGTGTGACATCCTTCTCCATTATGATGTGTGAGTGACATCCTTCTCTATTATGATGTGTGTGTGACATCCTTCTCCATTATGATGTGTATGTGAAATCCTTCTCCATTATGATGTGTGAGTGACATCCTTCTCCATCATGATGTGTGTGTGACATCCTTCTCCATTATGATGTGTGAGTGACATCCTTCTCTATTATGATGTGTGTGTGACATCCTTCTCCATCATGATGTGTGTGTGACATCCTTCTCTATTATGATGTGTGAGTGACATCCTTCTCTATTATGATGTGTGTGTGACATCCTTCTCCATTATGATGTGTGAGTGACATCCTTCTCCATTATGATGTGTGAGTGACATCCTTCTCCATTATGATGTGTGTGTGACATCCTTCTCTATTATGATGTGTGTGTGACATCCTTCTCCATTATGATGTGTGAGTGACATCCTTCTCCATCATGATGTGTGTGTGACATCCTTCTCTATTATGATGTGTGAGTGACATCCTTCTCCATTATGATGTGTGAGTGACATCCTTCTACATTATGATGTGTGTGTGACATCCTTCTCCATTATGATGTGTGTGTGACATCCTTCTCCATTATGATGTGTATGTGAAATCCTTCTCCATTATGATGTGTGAGTGACATCCTTCTCTATTATGATGTGTGTGTGACATCCTTCTCCATTATGATGTGTGAGTGACATCCTTCTCCATTATGATGTGTGTGTGACATCCTTCTCTATTATGATGTGTGTGTGACATCCTTCTCCATTATGATGTGTGAGTGACATCCTTCTCCATTATGATGTGTGAGTGACATCCTTCTCTATTATGATGTGTGTGTGACATCCTTCTCTATTATGATGTGTGTGTGACATCCTTCTCCATTATGATGTGTGAGTGACATCCTTCTCCATTATGATGTGTGAGTGACATCCTTCTCCATTATGATGTGTATGTGACATCCTTCTCTATTATGATGTGTGAGTGACATCCTTCTCTATTATGATGTGTGTGTGACATCCTTCTCCATTATGATGTGTATGTGACATCCTTCTCTATTATGATGTGTGAGTGACATCCTTCTCCATTATGATGTGTGAGTGACATCCTTCTCCATTATGATGTGTATGTGACATCCTTCTCTATTATGATGTGTGAGTGACATCCTTCTCTATTATGATGTGTGAGTGACATCCTTCTCTATTATGATGTGTGTGTGACATCCTTCTCTATTATGATGTGTGTGTGACATCCTTCTCCATTATGATGTGTGAGTGACATCCTTCTCCATTATGATGTGTGAGTGACATCCTTCTCCATTATGATGTGTATGTGACATCCTTCTCTATTATGATGTGTGAGTGACATCCTTCTCTATTATGATGTGTGTGTGACATCCTTCTCCATTATGATGTGTATGTGACATCCTTCTCTATTATGATGTGTGAGTGACATCCTTCTCTATTATGATGTGTGAGTGACATCATTCTCCATTATGATGTGTATGTGACATCCTTCTCTATTATGATGTGTGAGTGACATCCTTCTCTATTATGATGTGTGTGTGACATCCTTCTCCATTATGATGTGTGAGTGACATCCTTCTCCATTATGATGTGTGAGTGACATCCTTCTCTATTATGATGTGTGTGTGACATCCTTCTCCATTATGATGTGTATGTGACATCCTTCTCCATTATGATGTGTATGTGACATCCTTCTCTATTATGATGTGTGAGTGACATCCTTCTCTATTATGATGTGTGTGTGACATCATTCTCCATTATGATGTGTGAGTGACATCCTTCTCTATTATGATGTGTGAGTGACATCCTTCTCCATTATGATGTGTGTGTGACATCATTCTCCATTATGATGTGTATGTGACATCCTTCTCTATTATGATGTGTGAGTGACATCATTCTCCATTATGATGTGTATGTGACATCCTTCTCTATTATGATGTGTGAGTGACATCCTTCTCTATTATGATGTGTGTGTGACATCCTTCTCCATTATGATGTGTGAGTGACATCCTTCTCCATTATGATGTGTGAGTGACATCCTTCTCTATTATGATGTGTGTGTGACATCCTTCTCCATTATGATGTGTATGTGACATCCTTCTCTATTATGATGTGTATGTGACATCCTTCTCTATTATGATGTGTGAGTGACATCCTTCTCTATTATGATGTGTGTGTGACATCATTCTCCATTATGATGTGTGAGTGACATCCTTCTCTATTATGATGTGTGAGTGACATCCTTCTCCATTATGATGTGTGTGTGACATCCTTCTCCATTATGATGTGTGAGTGACATCCTTCTCTATTATGATGTGTGAGTGACATCATTCTCCATTATGATGTGTATGTGACATCCTTCTCTATTATGATGTGTGAGTGACATCCTTCTCTATTATGATGTGTGTGTGACATCCTTCTCCATTATGATGTGTGAGTGACATCCTTCTCCATTATGATGTGTGAGTGACATCCTTCTCTATTATGATGTGTGTGTGACATCCTTCTCCATTATGATGTGTATGTGACATCCTTCTCTATTATGATGTGTATGTGACATCCTTCTCTATTATGATGTGTGAGTGACATCCTTCTCCATTATGATGTGTGAGTGACATCCTTCTCCATTATGATGTGTGAGTGACATCCTTCTCTATTATGATGTGTGTGTGACATCCTTCTCCATTATGATGTGTATGTGACATCCTTCTCTATTATGATGTGTGAGTGACATCCTTCTCTATTATGATGTGTGAGTGACATCCTTCTCCATTATGATGTGTGTGTGACATCCTTCTCTATTATGATGTGTGAGTGACATCCTTCTCCATTATGATGTGTATGTGACATCCTTCTCTATTATGATGTGTGTGTGACATCCTTCTCCATTATGATGTGTGAGTGACATCCTTCTCCATTATGATGTGTGAGTGACATCCTTCTCCATTATGATGTGTGTGTGACATCCTTCTCCATTATGATGTGTGTGTGACATCCTTCTCTATTATGATGTGTGTGTGACATCATTCTCCATTATGATGTGTATGTGACATCCTTCTCTATTATGATGTGTGAGTGACATCCTTCTCTATTATGATGTGTGTGTGACATCCTTCTCCATTATGATGTGTGTGTGACATCCTTCTCCATTATGATGTGTGAGTGACATCCTTCTCCATTATGATGTGTGAGTGACATCCTTCTCTATTATGATGTGTGTGTGACATCATTCTCCATTATGATGTGTATGTGACATCCTTCTCTATTATGATGTGTGAGTGACATCCTTCTCTATTATGATGTGTGTGTGACATCCTTCTCCATTATGATGTGTGAGTGACATCCTTCTCTATTATGATGTGTGTGTGACATCCTTCTCCATTATGATGTGTATGTGACATCCTTCTCCATTATGATGTGTATGTGACATCCTTCTCTATTATGATGTGTATGTGACATCCTTCTCTATTATGATGTGTGTGTGACATCATTCTCCATTATGATGTGTATGTGACATCCTTCTCTATTATGATGTGTGAGTGACATCCTTCTCTATTATGATGTGTGTGTGACATCATTCTCCATTATGATGTGTATGTGACATCCTTCTCTATTATGATGTGTGAGTGACATCCTTCTCTATTATGATGTGTGAGTGACATCCTTCTCCATTATGATGTGTGAGTGACATCCTTCTCTATTATGATGTGTGTGTGACATCCTTCTCCATTATGATGTGTATGTGACATCCTTCTCCATTATGATGTGTATGTGACATCCTTCTCTATTATGATGTGTATGTGACATCCTTCTCTATTATGATGTGTGTGTGACATCATTCTCCATTATGATGTGTATGTGACATCCTTCTCTATTATGATGTGTGAGTGACATCCTTCTCTATTATGATGTGTGTGTGACATCCTTCTCCATTATGATGTGTGTGTGACATCCTTCTCCATTATGATGTGTGAGTGACATCCTTCTCCATTATGATGTGTGAGTGACATCCTTCTCCATTATGATGTGTGTGTGACATCCTTCTCCATTATGATGTGTGTGTGACATCCTTCTCTATTATGATGTGTGTGTGACATCATTCTCCATTATGATGTGTATGTGACATCCTTCTCCATTATGATGTGTGTGTGACATCCTTCTCCATTATGATGTGTGAGTGACATCCTTCTCCATTATGATGTGTGAGTGACATCCTTCTCTATTATGATGTGTGTGTGACATCCTTCTCCATTATGATGTGTATGTGACATCCTTCTCTATTATGATGTGTGAGTGACATCCTTCTCTATTATGATGTGTGTGTGACATCCTTCTCTATTATGATGTGTGAGTGACATCCTTCTCTATTATGATGTGTGAGTGACATCCTTCTCTATTATGATGTGTGAGTGACATCCTTCTCTATTATGATGTGTGTGTGACATCCTTCTCCATTATGATGTGTGTGTGACATCCTTCTCCATTATGATGTGTGAGTGACATCCTTCTCTATTATGATGTGTGAGTGACATCCTTCTCCATTATGATGTGTGAGTGACATCCTTCTCTATTATGATGTGTGTGTGACATCCTTCTCCATCATGATGTGTGAGTGACATCCTTCTCTATTATGATGTGTGAGTGACATCCTTCTCCATTATGATGTGTGTGTGACATCATTCTCCATTATGATGTGTATGTGACATCCTTCTCTATTATGATGTGTGAGTGACATCCTTCTCTATTATGATGTGTGAGTGACATCCTTCTCTATTATGATGTGTGTGTGACATCCTTCTCCATTATGATGTGTATGTGACATCCTTCTCTATTATGATGTGTGAGTGACATCCTTCTCTATTATGATGTGTGAGTGACATCCTTCTCTATTATGATGTGTGAGTGACATCCTTCTCTATTATGATGTGTGTGTGACATCCTTCTCTATTATGATGTGTGAGTGACATCCTTCTCCATTATGATGTGTGTGTGACATCCTTCTCTATTATGATGTGTGAGTGACATCCTTCTCCATTATGATGTGTATGTGACATCCTTCTCTATTATGATGTGTGTGTGACATCCTTCTCCATTATGATGTGTGAGTGACATCCTTCTCCATTATGATGTGTGAGTGACATCCTTCTCCATTATGATGTGTGTGTGACATCCTTCTCCATTATGATGTGTGTGTGACATCCTTCTCTATTATGATGTGTGTGTGACATCATTCTCCATTATGATGTGTATGTGACATCCTTCTCCATTATGATGTGTGAGTGACATCCTTCTCTATTATGATGTGTGAGTGACATCCTTCTCTATTATGATGTGTGTGTGACATCCTTCTCCATTATGATGTGTGAGTGACATCCTTCTCCATTATGATGTGTGAGTGACATCCTTCTCCATTATGATGTGTGAGTGACATCCTTCTCCATTATGATGTGTGTGTGACATCATTCTCCATTATGATGTGTATGTGACATCCTTCTCTATTATGATGTGTGAGTGACATCCTTCTCTATTATGATGTGTGTGTGACATCCTTCTCCATTATGATGTGTGTGTGACATCCTTCTCCATTATGATGTGTGTGTGACATCCTTCTCTATTATGATGTGTGTGTGACATCATTCTCCATTATGATGTGTATGTGACATCCTTCTCTATTATGATGTGTGAGTGACATCCTTCTCTATTATGATGTGTGTGTGACATCCTTCTCTATTATGATGTGTGTGTGACATCCTTCTCCATTATGATGTGTGAGTGACATCCTTCTCCATTATGATGTGTGAGTGACATCCTTCTCCATTATGATGTGTGTGTGACATCCTTCTCCATTATGATGTGTGTGTGACATCCTTCTCTATTATGATGTGTGTGTGACATCATTCTCCATTATGATGTGTATGTGACATCCTTCTCTATTATGATGTGTGAGTGACATCCTTCTCTATTATGATGTGTGTGTGACATCCTTCTCTATTATGATGTGTGTGTGACATCCTTCTCCATTATGATGTGTGAGTGACATCCTTCTCCATTATGATGTGTGAGTGACATCCTTCTCTATTATGATGTGTGTGTGACATCCTTCTCCATTATGATGTGTATGTGACATCCTTCTCTATTATGATGTGTGAGTGACATCCTTCTCTATTATGATGTGTGTGTGACATCCTTCTCCATTATGATGTGTATGTGAAATCCTTCTCCATTATGATGTGTGAGTGACATCCTTCTCTATTATGATGTGTGAGTGACATCCTTCTCCATTATGATGTGTGTGTGACATCCTTCTCCATTATGATGTGTGTGTGACATCCTTCTCTATTATGATGTGTGTGTGACATCCTTCTCCATTATGATGTGTGTGTGACATCCTTCTCCATTATGATGTGTGTGTGACATCCTTCTCTATTATGATGTGTGTGTGACATCCTTCTCCATTATGATGTGTGTGTGACATCCTTCTCTATTATGATGTGTGTGTGACATCATTCTCCATTATGATGTGTATGTGACATCCTTCTCTATTATGATGTGTGAGTGACATCCTTCTCTATTATGATGTGTGTGTGACATCCTTCTCCATTATGATGTGTGTGTGACATCCTTCTCCATTATGATGTGTGTGTGACATCCTTCTCCATTATGATGTGTGAGTGACATCCTTCTCCATTATGATGTGTGAGTGACATCCTTCTCCATTATGATGTGTATGTGACATCCTTCTCTATTATGATGTGTGTGTGACATCATTCTCCATTATGATGTGTATGTGACATCCTTCTCCATTATGATGTGTGTGTGACATCCTTCTCTATTATGATGTGTGAGTGACATCCTTCTCTATTATGATGTGTGTGTGACATCCTTCTCCATTATGATGTGTATGTGACATCCTTCTCTATTATGATGTGTGTGTGACATCCTTCTCCATTATGATGTGTGAGTGACATCCTTCTCCATTATGATGTGTGAGTGACATCCTTCTCCATTATGATGTGTGTGTGACATCCTTCTCCATTATGATGTGTGTGTGACATCCTTCTCTATTATGATGTGTGTGTGACATCATTCTCCATTATGATGTGTATGTGACATCCTTCTCCATTATGATGTGTGAGTGACATCCTTCTCTATTATGATGTGTGAGTGACATCCTTCTCTATTATGATGTGTGTGTGACATCCTTCTCCATTATGATGTGTGAGTGACATCCTTCTCCATTATGATGTGTGAGTGACATCCTTCTCCATTATGATGTGTGAGTGACATCCTTCTCCATTATGATGTGTGTGTGACATCATTCTCCATTATGATGTGTATGTGACATCCTTCTCTATTATGATGTGTGAGTGACATCCTTCTCTATTATGATGTGTGTGTGACATCCTTCTCCATTATGATGTGTGTGTGACATCCTTCTCCATTATGATGTGTGTGTGACATCCTTCTCTATTATGATGTGTGTGTGACATCATTCTCCATTATGATGTGTATGTGACATCCTTCTCTATTATGATGTGTGAGTGACATCCTTCTCTATTATGATGTGTGTGTGACATCCTTCTCTATTATGATGTGTGTGTGACATCCTTCTCCATTATGATGTGTGAGTGACATCCTTCTCCATTATGATGTGTGAGTGACATCCTTCTCCATTATGATGTGTGTGTGACATCCTTCTCTATTATGATGTGTGTGTGACATCCTTCTCCATTATGATGTGTATGTGACATCCTTCTCTATTATGATGTGTGAGTGACATCCTTCTCTATTATGATGTGTGTGTGACATCCTTCTCCATTATGATGTGTGTGTGACATCCTTCTCCATTATGATGTGTATGTGAAATCCTTCTCCATTATGATGTGTGAGTGACATCCTTCTCTATTATGATGTGTGAGTGACATCCTTCTCCATTATGATGTGTGTGTGACATCCTTCTCCATTATGATGTGTGTGTGACATCCTTCTCTATTATGATGTGTGTGTGACATCCTTCTCCATTATGATGTGTGTGTGACATCCTTCTCCATTATGATGTGTGTGTGACATCCTTCTCTATTATGATGTGTGTGTGACATCCTTCTCCATTATGATGTGTGTGTGACATCCTTCTCTATTATGATGTGTGTGTGACATCCTTCTCTATTATGATGTGTGTGTGACATCATTCTCCATTATGATGTGTATGTGACATCCTTCTCTATTATGATGTGTGAGTGACATCCTTCTCTATTATGATGTGTGTGTGACATCCTTCTCCATTATGATGTGTGTGTGACATCCTTCTCTATTATGATGTGTGTGTGACATCCTTCTCTATTATGATGTGTGTGTGACATCCTTCTCTATTATGATGTGTGTGTGACATCCTTCTCTATTATGATGTGTGTGTGACATCATTCTCCATTATGATGTGTATGTGACATCCTTCTCTATTATGATGTGTGAGTGACATCCTTCTCCATTATGATGTGTGTGTGACATCCTTCTCCATTATGATGTGTGTGTGACATCCTTCTCTATTATGATGTGTGTGTGACATCATTCTCCATTATGATGTGTATGTGACATCCTTCTCTATTATGATGTGTGAGTGACATCCTTCTCTATTATGATGTGTGTGTGACATCCTTCTCTATTATGATGTGTGTGTGACATCCTTCTCCATTATGATGTGTGAGTGACATCCTTCTCCATTATGATGTGTGAGTGACATCCTTCTCCATTATGATGTGTGAGTGACATCCTTCTCCATTATGATGTGTGAGTGACATCCTTCTCCATTATGATGTGTGTGTGACATCCTTCTCTATTATGATGTGTGTGTGACATCCTTCTCCATTATGATGTGTGTGTGACATCCTTCTCTATTATGATGTGTGAGTGACATCCTTCTCTATTATGATGTGTGTGTGACATCCTTCTCCATTATGATGTGTGTGTGACATCCTTCTCCATTATGATGTGTATGTGAAATCCTTCTCCATTATGATGTGTGAGTGACATCCTTCTCCATTATGATGTGTGAGTGACATCCTTCTCCATTATGATGTGTGTGTGACATCCTTCTCCATTATGATGTGTATGTGAAATCCTTCTCCATTATGATGTGTGTGTGACATCCTTCTCCATTATGATGTGTGTGTGACATCCTTCTCCATTATGATGTGTATGTGAAATCCTTCTCCATTATGATGTGTGAGTGACATCCTTCTCTATTATGATGTGTGTGTGACATCCTTCTCCATTATGATGTGTGAGTGACATCCTTCTCTATTATGATGTGTGTGTGACATCCTTCTCCATTATGATGTGTGTGTGACATCCTTCTCCATTATGATGTGTATGTGAAATCCTTCTCCATTATGATGTGTGAGTGACATCCTTCTCCATTATGATGTGTGAGTGACATCCTTCTCCATTATGATGTGTATGTGACATCCTTCTCTATTATGATGTGTGAGTGACATCCTTCTCCATTATGATGTGTGTGTGACATCCTTCTCCATTATGATGTGTATGTGAAATCCTTCTCCATTATGATGTGTGTGTGACATCCTTCTCTATTATGATGTGTGTGTGACATCCTTCTCTATTATGATGTGTGTGTGACATCCTTCTCCATTATGATGTGTATGTGACATCCTTCTCTATTATGATGTGTGAGTGACATCCTTCTCCATTATGATGTGTGTGTGACATCCTTCTCTATTATGATGTGTGTGTGACATCCTTCTCCATTATGATGTGTATGTGACATCCTTCTCTATTATGATGTGTGAGTGACATCCTTCTCTATTATGATGTGTGTGTGACATCCTTCTCCATTATGATGTGTGTGTGACATCCTTCTCCATTATGATGTGTATGTGAAATCCTTCTCCATTATGATGTGTGAGTGACATCCTTCTCTATTATGATGTGTGTGTGACATCCTTCTCCATTATGATGTGTGTGTGACATCCTTCTCTATTATGATGTGTGTGTGACATCCTTCTCCATTATGATGTGTATGTGACATCCTTCTCTATTATGATGTGTGAGTGACATCCTTCTCTATTATGATGTGTGTGTGACATCCTTCTCCATTATGATGTGTGTGTGACATCATTCTCCATTATGATGTGTATGTGACATCCTTCTCTATTATGATGTGTGAGTGACATCCTTCTCCATTATGATGTGTGAGTGACATCCTTCTCTATTATGATGTGTGTGTGACATCCTTCTCCATTATGATGTGTGAGTGACATCCTTCTCTATTATGATGTGTGTGTGACATCCTTCTCCATTATGATGTGTGTGTGACATCCTTCTCTATTATGATGTGTGTGTGACATCCTTCTACATTATGATGTGTATGTGACATCCTTCTCTATTATGATGTGTGTGTGACATCATTCTCCATTATGATGTGTGTGTGACATCCTTATCTATTATGATGTGTATGTGACATCCTTCTCTATTATGATGTGTGAGTGACATCCTTCTCCATTATGATGTGTGAGTGACATCCTTCTCTATTATGATGTGTGTGTGACATCCTTCTCCATTATGATGTGTGTGTGACATCCTTCTCTATTATGATGTGTGTGTGACATCATTCTCCATTATGATGTGTGTGTGACATCCTTCTCCATTATGATGTGTGTGTGACATCCTTCTCTATTATGATGTGTGAGTGACATCCTTCTCTATTATGATGTGTGTGTGACATCCTTCTCCATTATGATGTGTGTGTGACATCCTTCTCCATTATGATGTGTGAGTGACATCCTTCTCCATTATGATGTGTGAGTGACATCCTTCTCTATTATGATGTGTGTGTGACATCCTTCTCTATTATGATGTGTGTGTGACATCCTTCTCCATTATGATGTGTGAGTGACATCCTTCTCCATTATGATGTGTGAGTGACATCCTTCTCCATTATGATGTGTGTGTGACATCCTTCTCCATTATGATGTGTGAGTGACATCCTTCTCTATTATGATGTGTGTGTGACATCCTTCTCTATTATGATGTGTGTGTGACATCCTTCTCCATTATGATGTGTGAGTGACATCCTTCTCCATTATGATGTGTGAGTGACATCCTTCTCCATTATGATGTGTGTGTGACATCCTTCTCCATTATGATGTGTGTGTGACATCCTTCTCTATTATGATGTGTGTGTGACATCATTCTCCATTATGATGTGTATGTGACATCCTTCTCTATTATGATGTGTGAGTGACATCCTTCTCTATTATGATGTGTGTGTGACATCCTTCTCCATTATGATGTGTGAGTGACATCCTTCTCCATTATGATGTGTGAGTGACATCCTTCTCTATTATGATGTGTGTGTGACATCCTTCTCCATCATGATGTGTGAGTGACATCCTTCTCTATTATGATGTGTGTGTGACATCATTCTCCATTATGATGTGTATGTGACATCCTTCTCTATTATGATGTGTGAGTGACATCCTTCTCTATTATGATGTGTGAGTGACATCCTTCTCCATTATGATGTGTGAGTGACATCCTTCTCCATCATGATGTGTGTGTGACATCCTTCTCTATTATGATGTGTGTGTGACATCCTTCTACATTATGATGTGTGTGTGACATCCTTCTCCATTATGATGTGTGTGTGACATCCTTCTCCATTATGATGTGTATGTGAAATCCTTCTCCATTATGATGTGTGAGTGACATCCTTCTCTATTATGATGTGTGAGTGACATCCTTCTCTATTATGATGTGTGTGTGACATCCTTCTCCATTATGATGTGTGTGTGACATCATTCTCCATTATGATGTGTATGTGACATCCTTCTCTATTATGATGTGTGAGTGACATCCTTCTCCATTATGATGTGTGAGTGACATCCTTCTCTATTATGATGTGTGTGTGACATCCTTCTCCATTATGATGTGTGAGTGACATCCTTCTCTATTATGATGTGTGTGTGACATCCTTCTCCATCATGATGTGTGAGTGACATCCTTCTCTATTATGATGTGTGAGTGACATCCTTCTCTATTATGATGTGTGAGTGACATCCTTCTCCATTATGATGTGTGAGTGACATCCTTCTCCATTATGATGTGTGAGTGACATCCTTCTCTATTATGATGTGTGTGTGACATCCTTCTCCATCATGATGTGTGTGTGACATCCTTCTCTATTATGATGTGTGTGTGACATCCTTCTACATTATGATGTGTGTGTGACATCCTTCTCCATTATGATGTGTGTGTGACATCCTTCTCCATTATGATGTGTATGTGAAATCCTTCTCCATTATGATGTGTGAGTGACATCCTTCTCTATTATGATGTGTGAGTGACATCCTTCTCTATTATGATGTGTGTGTGACATCCTTCTCCATTATGATGTGTGAGTGACATCCTTCTCCATTATGATGTGTGTGTGACATCCTTCTCCATTATGATGTGTGTGTGACATCCTTCTCCATTATGATGTGTATGTGAAATCCTTCTCCATTATGATGTGTGAGTGACATCCTTCTCTATTATGATGTGTGAGTGACATCCTTCTCTATTATGATGTGTGTGTGACATCCTTCTACATTATGATGTGTGTGTGACATCCTTCTCCATTATGATGTGTGTGTGACATCCTTCTCCATTATGATGTGTATGTGAAATCCTTCTCCATTATGATGTGTGAGTGACATCCTTCTCTATTATGATGTGTGAGTGACATCCTTCTCTATTATGATGTGTGTGTGACATCCTTCTCCATTATGATGTGTGTGTGACATCATTCTCCATTATGATGTGTATGTGACATCCTTCTCTATTATGATGTGTGAGTGACATCCTTCTCCATTATGATGTGTGAGTGACATCCTTCTCTATTATGATGTGTGTGTGACATCCTTCTCCATTATGATGTGTGAGTGACATCCTTCTCTATTATGATGTGTGTGTGACATCCTTCTCCATCATGATGTGTGAGTGACATCCTTCTCTATTATGATGTGTGAGTGACATCCTTCTCTATTATGATGTGTGAGTGACATCCTTCTCCATTATGATGTGTGAGTGACATCCTTCTCCATTATGATGTGTGAGTGACATCCTTCTCTATTATGATGTGTGTGTGACATCCTTCTCCATCATGATGTGTGTGTGACATCCTTCTCTATTATGATGTGTGTGTGACATCCTTCTACATTATGATGTGTGTGTGACATCCTTCTCCATTATGATGTGTGTGTGACATCCTTCTCCATTATGATGTGTATGTGAAATCCTTCTCCATTATGATGTGTGAGTGACATCCTTCTCCATTATGATGTGTGAGTGACATCCTTCTCTATTATGATGTGTGTGTGACATCCTTCTCCATTATGATGTGTGAGTGACATCCTTCTCCATTATGATGTGTGAGTGACATCCTTCTCTATTATGATGTGTGTGTGACATCCTTCTCCATCATGATGTGTGAGTGACATCCTTCTCTATTATGATGTGTGTGTGACATCCTTCTCCATTATGATGTGTGTGTGACATCCTTCTCCATTATGATGTGTGTGTGACATCCTTCTCCATTATGATGTGTATGTGAAATCCTTCTCCATTATGATGTGTGTGTGACATCCTTCTCCATTATGATGTGTATGTGAAATCCTTCTCCATTATGATGTGTGAGTGACATCCTTCTCTATTATGATGTGTGTGTGACATCCTTCTCCATTATGATGTGTGTGTGACATCCTTCTCCATTATGATGTGTATGTGAAATCCTTCTCCATTATGATGTGTGTGTGACATCCTTCTCCATTATGATGTGTATGTGAAATCCTTCTCCATTATGATGTGTGAGTGACATCCTTCTCCATTATGATGTGTGAGTGACATCCTTCTCCATTATGATGTGTGTGTGACATCCTTCTCCATTATGATGTGTGAGTGACATCCTTCTCTATTATGATGTGTGTGTGACATCCTTCTCCATCATGATGTGTGAGTGACATCCTTCTACATTATGATGTGTGAGTGACATCCTTCTCCATTATGATGTGTGTGTGACATCCTTCTCCATTATGATGTGTGTGTGACATCCTTCTCCATTATGATGTGTATGTGAAATCCTTCTCCATTATGATGTGTGTGTGACATCCTTCTCCATTATGATGTGTGTGTGACATCCTTCTCCATTATGATGTGTATGTGAAATCCTTCTCCATTATGATGTGTGAGTGACATCCTTCTCTATTATGATGTGTGTGTGACATCCTTCTCCATTATGATGTGTGTGTGACATCCTTCTCCATTATGATGTGTATGTGAAATCCTTCTCCATTATGATGTGTGTGTGACATCCTTCTCCATTATGATGTGTATGTGAAATCCTTCTCCATTATGATGTGTGAGTGACATCCTTCTCCATTATGATGTGTGAGTGACATCCTTCTCCATTATGATGTGTGTGTGACATCCTTCTCCATTATGATGTGTGAGTGACATCCTTCTCTATTATGATGTGTGAGTGACATCCTTCTCTATTATGATGTGTGAGTGACATCCTTCTCTATTATGATGTGTGAGTGACATCCTTCTCCATTATGATGTGTGTGTGACATCCTTCTCCATTATGATGTGTGAGTGACATCCTTCTCTATTATGATGTGTGTGTGACATCCTTCTCCATTATGATGTGTGAGTGACATCCTTCTCCATTATGATGTGTGTGTGACATCCTTCTCCATTATGATGTGTGAGTGACATCCTTCTCTATTATGATGTGTGAGTGACATCCTTCTCTATTATGATGTGTGTGTGACATCATTCTCCATTATGATGTGTGAGTGACATCCTTCTCCATTATGATGTGTGTGTGACATCCTTCTCCATTATGATGTGTGAGTGACATCCTTCTCTATTATGATGTGTGAGTGACATCCTTCTCCATTATGATGTGTGAGTGACATCCTTCTCCATTATGATGTGTGTGTGACATCCTTCTCCATTATGATGTGTGAGTGACATCCTTCTCTATTATGATGTGTGAGTGACATCCTTCTCTATTATGATGTGTGTGTGACATCCTTCTCCATTATGATGTGTGAGTGACATCCTTCTCCATTATGATGTGTGAGTGACATCCTTCTCCATTATGATGTGTGTGTGACATCCTTCTCCATTATGATGTGTGTGTGACATCCTTCTCTATTATGATGTGTGTGTGACATCATTCTCCATTATGATGTGTATGTGACATCCTTCTCTATTATGATGTGTGAGTGACATCCTTCTCTATTATGATGTGTGTGTGACATCCTTCTCCATTATGATGTGTGAGTGACATCCTTCTCCATTATGATGTGTGTGTGACATCCTTCTCCATCATGATGTGTGAGTGACATCCTTCTCTATTATGATGTGTGTGTGACATCATTCTCCATTATGATGTGTATGTGACATCCTTCTCTATTATGATGTGTGTGTGACATCATTCTCCATTATGATGTGTATGTGACATCCTTCTCCATTATGATGTGTGTGTGACATCCTTCTCCATCATGATGTGTGAGTGACATCCTTCTCTATTATGATGTGTGTGTGACATCATTCTCCATTATGATGTGTATGTGACATCCTTCTCCATTATGATGTGTGAGTGACATCCTTCTCTATTATGATGTGTGTGTGACATCCTTCTCCATTATGATGTGTGAGTGACATCCTTCTCCATTATGATGTGTGTGTGACATCCTTCTCCATTATGATGTGTGAGTGACATCCTTCTCTATTATGATGTGTGAGTGACATCCTTCTCTATTATGATGTGTGTGTGACATCATTCTCCATTATGATGTGTGAGTGACATCCTTCTCCATTATGATGTGTGTGTGACATCCTTCTCCATTATGATGTGTGAGTGACATCCTTCTCTATTATGATGTGTGAGTGACATCCTTCTCCATTATGATGTGTGAGTGACATCCTTCTCCATTATGATGTGTGTGTGACATCCTTCTCCATTATGATGTGTGAGTGACATCCTTCTCTATTATGATGTGTGAGTGACATCCTTCTCTATTATGATGTGTGTGTGACATCCTTCTCCATTATGATGTGTGAGTGACATCCTTCTCCATTATGATGTGTGAGTGACATCCTTCTCCATTATGATGTGTGTGTGACATCCTTCTCCATTATGATGTGTGTGTGACATCCTTCTCTATTATGATGTGTGTGTGACATCATTCTCCATTATGATGTGTGTGTGACATCCTTCTCCATTATGATGTGTGAGTGACATCCTTCTCTATTATGATGTGTGTGTGACATCATTCTCCATTATGATGTGTGTGTGACATCCTTCTCCATTATGATGTGTGAGTGACATCCTTCTCTATTATGATGTGTATGTGACATCCTTCTCTATTATGATGTGTGAGTGACATCCTTCTCTATTATGATGTGTGTGTGACATCCTTCTCCATTATGATGTGTGAGTGACATCCTTCTCTATTATGATGTGTGTGTGACATCCTTCTCCATCATGATGTGTGAGTGACATCCTTCTCTATTATGATGTGTGTGTGACATCATTCTCCATTATGATGTGTATGTGACATCCTTCTCTATTATGATGTGTGAGTGACATCCTTCTCTATTATGATGTGTGTGTGACATCCTTCTCCATTATGATGTGTGAGTGACATCCTTCTCCATTATGATGTGTGAGTGACATCCTTCTCTATTATGATGTGTGTGTGACATCCTTCTCCATCATGATGTGTGTGTGACATCCTTCTCTATTATGATGTGTGTGTGACATCCTTCTCTATTATGATGTGTGAGTGACATCCTTCTACATTATGATGTGTGTGTGACATCCTTCTCCATTATGATGTGTGTGTGACATCCTTCTCCATTATGATGTGTATGTGAAATCCTTCTCCATTATGATGTGTGAGTGACATCCTTCTCTATTATGATGTGTGAGTGACATCCTTCTCCATTATGATGTGTGAGTGACATCCTTCTCTATTATGATGTGTGTGTGACATCCTTCTCCATTATGATGTGTGAGTGACATCCTTCTCCATTATGATGTGTGAGTGACATCCTTCTCTATTATGATGTGTGTGTGACATCCTTCTCCATCATGATGTGTGTGTGACATCCTTCTCTATTATGATGTGTGTGTGACATCCTTCTACATTATGATGTGTGAGTGACATCCTTCTCCATTATGATGTGTGTGTGACATCCTTCTCCATTATGATGTGTATGTGAAATCCTTCTCCATTATGATGTGTGAGTGACATCCTTCTCTATTATGATGTGTGTGTGACATCCTTCTCCATTATGATGTGTGTGTGACATCCTTCTCTATTATGATGTGTGTGTGACATCCTTCTACATTATGATGTGTGAGTGACATCCTTCTCCATTATGATGTGTGTGTGACATCCTTCTCCATTATGATGTGTATGTGAAATCCTTCTCCATTATGATGTGTGAGTGACATCCTTCTCCATTATGATGTGTATGTGACATCCTTCTCCATTATGATGTGTGTGTGACATCCTTCTCCATTATGATGTGTATGTGAAATCCTTCTCCATTATGATGTGTGTGTGACATCCTTCTCCATTATGATGTGTGAGTGACATCCTTCTCCATTATGATGTGTGAGTGACATCCTTCTCCATTATGATGTGTGTGTGACATCCTTCTCCATTATGATGTGTGAGTGACATCCTTCTCTATTATGATGTGTGAGTGACATCCTTCTCCATTATGATGTGTGAGTGACATCCTTCTCCATTATGATGTGTGTGTGACATCCTTCTCCATTATGATGTGTATGTGAAATCCTTCTCCATTATGATGTGTGAGTGACATCCTTCTCCATTATGATGTGTATGTGACATCCTTCTCCATTATGATGTGTGTGTGACATCCTTCTCCATTATGATGTGTATGTGAAATCCTTCTCCATTATGATGTGTGTGTGAAATCCTTCTCCATTATGATGTGTGAGTGACATCCTTCTCCATTATGATGTGTGAGTGACATCCTTCTCCATTATGATGTGTGTGTGACATCCTTCTCCATTATGATGTGTGAGTGACATCCTTCTCTATTATGATGTGTGAGTGACATCCTTCTCCATTATGATGTGTGAGTGACATCCTTCTCTATTATGATGTGTGTGTGACATCATTCTCCATTATGATGTGTATGTGACATCCTTCTCTATTATGATGTGTGAGTGACATCCTTCTCTATTATGATGTGTATGTGAAATCCTTCTCCATTATGATGTGTGTGTGACATCCTTCTCCATTATGATGTGTGAGTGACATCCTTCTCCATTATGATGTGTGTGTGACATCCTTCTCCATTATGATGTGTGAGTGACATCCTTCTCCATTATGATGTGTGAGTGACATCCTTCTCCATTATGATGTGTGAGTGACATCCTTCTCCATTATGATGTGTGTGTGACATCCTTCTCCATTATGATGTGTGAGTGACATCCTTCTCCATTATGATGTGTGAGTGACATCCTTCTCCATTATGATGTGTGAGTGACATCCTTCTCCATTATGATGTGTGTGTGACATCCTTCTCCATTATGATGTGTGAGTGACATCCTTCTCCATTATGATGTGTGTGTGACATCCTTCTCCATTATGATGTGTGAGTGACATCCTTCTCCATTATGATGTGTATGTGAAATCCTTCTCCATTATGATGTGTGAGTGACATCCTTCTCCATTATGATGTGTGAGTGACATCCTTCTCCATTATGATGTGTGTGTGACATCCTTCTCCATTATGATGTGTGAGTGACATCCTTCTCCATTATGATGTGTGAGTGACATCCTTCTCTATTATGATGTGTGTGTGACATCCTTCTCCATCATGATGTGTGTGTGACATCCTTCTCTATTATGATGTGTGTGTGACATCCTTCTACATTATGATGTGTGAGTGACATCCTTCTCCATTATGATGTGTGAGTGACATCCTTCTCCATTATGATGTGTGTGTGACATCCTTCTCCATTATGATGTGTGTGTGACATCCTTCTCCATTATGATGTGTGTGTGACATCCTTCTCTATTATGATGTGTGTGTGACATCCTTCTCCATTATGATGTGTGAGTGACATCCTTCTCTATTATGATGTGTGTGTGACATCCTTCTCCATCATGATGTGTGTGTGACATCCTTCTCCATTATGATGTGTGTGTGACATCCTTCTCCATTATGATGTGTATGTGAAATCCTTCTCCATTATGATGTGTGAGTGACATCCTTCTCCATTATGATGTGTATGTGAAATCCTTCTCCATTATGATGTGTGAGTGACATCCTTCTCCATTATGATGTGTGTGTGACATCCTTCTCCATTATGATGTGTGTGTGACATCCTTCTCCATTATGATGTGTATGTGACATCCTTCTCCATTATGATGTGTGAGTGACATCCTTCTCCATTATGATGTGTGTGTGACATCCTTCTCCATTATGATGTGTATGTGACATCCTTCTCCATTATGATGTGTGTGTGACATCCTTCTCTATTATGATGTGTGAGTGACATCCTTCTCCATTATGATGTGTGAGTGACATCCTTCTCCATTATGATGTGTATGTGAAATCCTTCTCCATTATGATGTGTGAGTGACATCCTTCTCCATTATGATGTGTGTGTGACATCCTTCTCCATTATGATGTGTGTGTGACATCCTTCTCCATTATGATGTGTATGTGACATCCTTCTCCATTATGATGTGTGAGTGACATCCTTCTCCATTATGATGTGTGTGTGACATCCTTCTCCATTATGATGTGTATGTGACATCCTTCTCCATTATGATGTGTGTGTGACATCCTTCTCTATTATGATGTGTGAGTGACATCCTTCTCCATTATGATGTGTGTGTGACATCCTTCTCCATTATGATGTGTGTGTGACATCCTTCTCCATTATGATGTGTATGTGAAATCCTTCTCCATTATGATGTGTGTGTGACATCCTTCTCTATTATGATGTGTGTGTGACATCCTTCTCCATTATGATGTGTGTGTGACATCCTTCTCCATTATGATGTGTATGTGAAATCCTTCTCCATTATGATGTGTGAGTGACATCCTTCTCCATTATGATGTGTGAGTGACATCCTTCTCCATTATGATGTGTGTGTGACATCCTTCTCTATTATGATGTGTGAGTGACATCCTTCTCCATTATGATGTGTGAGTGACATCCTTCTCCATTATGATGTGTGAGTGACATCCTTCTCCATTATGATGTGTGTGTGACATCCTTCTCTATTATGATGTGTATG